>NW_028245539.1:0-121712 GCF_964263255.1 Lissotriton vulgaris
TGAGCAAGGGAGCCACATCTGGGCATACCCTGCCAAACTAGGGCAAACAAGGCAAACACAAGGTGATGATGGACGGAGCCCTGAAACTTTTCAGACACTCATCCTCAGTCACAGATCTGGGTTGAATCCATCATCGTTCTTTAGCTCACTTCGCCACCCCAGTTCAGACACATCTATAGGCACATCAGTCTTGACCCTGTGCCTTATGGGCACAGTCCATCCCTAACTGCCAAGCCATGTCTCCCTGCAATGGAAATTGGCAGGGTATGCCCAGACATGAGTCCCTTCCTCACTGCAGTTGGAATAGTAATATTTAACCTTCCGCTATCCAGCACTATCCCTACTGTTGCACTCATTGGAGTGGGAATAGTAATTTTTACCTCTCCGCTATCTAACACTTATCCTACTGTTGCACTCTGTGGACTGGGAATAGTAATTTTTATCCCTCCGCTATCCAAAACTTTCCCTACTGTTGGTCTTACTGAAGCGGGAATAGTCATTGTTACCCCTCTGCTATCCAACACTTTCCCTACTGTTGCACTCACTGGAATTGGAATAGTAAATTTAATTATTTTGCTATTCAACACTTTCCCTACTTTTGCATTTATTGTATAAAGCAATTTATTTTTGAATATTTGTTATAGAGTCCTGTTTTAATTGGTACTAGAATGGTTGTTTTATATTTTAAATTATTTTTATATATATTTATATAATTTTAACCTTATAAAATAAATTAAAGATAATAGTTTATTAATTATTTTAAAGTATACATATGTATAAATTAATATGTTTGTATGTTTATTTTTTTAAATTAAGTTTATGTGTGATATTTTGTAAAAATGTATATTAAAAGTAATTAATTTTGTTAAAATTAATATTTAATATATTAAATAAAAAATATTTTGTTATTTATATATATATATATATATATATATATACATATACATATATATATATATATATATATATATATATATATATATATATATATATATATATATATATATATATATATATATATATATATTCACTGAAAAAACCGAAGGTTAGAGACCATATATAGTTAGCTGGACATTTTATTGATATAAAACCAATGAAATTCCATATATAGTTAGTTGCACTAACTATATATTTCGCGCATCCGCAATCCAATGCTGATGATGTCACATATTACATCATTCATGACATGGTCAGTGACATCACTGATGACATCACTGATGACATCTCAAATGACTCACAGACTGTCACTCATCCATGGAGTTACTCACACACCTAGTCAGTCATGCAAAGAATCAATCACACCTTCATTTCCTCAACTATACAGTTATACACACCTTACTTATTCAAACATATACTAACACATATTTACTCTCTTATACAATCCCTGATACAAGTTCACAATGATCCATACAGCCACTCACACATTCACTGGCTCTTACGCACAGTTATTTATATATGTCAACTCTCACATGTACTTTGTTTTACATATGTACTTACTTTGACATGCAGCACTGAGATATCCATTCACTCACCAATACACTCATGCACACAGTCAACCGCCCATACAGCTGTTTCCACATGCACTTTTGAACTCATACATCTAGTGAATCAACTGCTCCCACATCTATGCACAGAGTCATACACCTCCCAGCCACCCACACATACACTACAAATACTTGGGCAACCAATCAATAACCCATATAGTTACTCATATAGCTACTGATCAACACATGCAGCAGTTTACAGAACAACAGACATAATGATGCACAAGTTAAGACAGTTTAGTTACTAACCCATGCACTCAGTGAGACACATTTAATCACTCACTCATACAGTCAGTCATGCACCTACTAAATCCTTCATCCAGACACTTATACATCCACTCATTCTTCAATATGTAAGACATATTTTAACTTTACAGAAACATACAGTCACTGGATGTTGTCATCAGTGATGTCATCAGTGATGTCATTTGAGATGGCATCAGTGATGTCATCAGTGATGTCACTGACCATGTCATGAATGATGTAATATGTGACATCATCAGCAGTGGATTGCGGGTGCGCGATATATAATTATTGCAACTAACTATATATTCGAATTTCTATGGTTTTGTGCGAGTAAATTAAGGTTTTGTAAATGCTAATTCCTAACTATATATGGTCTATAACCTATGGTTTTTTCTGTGAATTTCAATGGTTTTTTAATAGCAAATATGAAAAGCTGTAAAATGTCAAGTACGTGGTAAGTAAAAACATTAACATAAATAACATGTGTATCCAAAAACAAAATACAGATTTCGGCCTTATTTATTGCCTCTAGTTTTCAAAGGCAAATTTCTGTGGAAAACATGCACATTAAGGATTGCCTTTCCTTAAACCTTTGTTTTTAAAAAAAATTGGAAGAAACAAAAAATCTTCCCTTCCATAAATAACCCAAGACTTTTTTTTTATTATGGCAAGGTAACGAAATAGAGAATAAACTATAGTTGGTCACCATGGTCCGGACGAAAATGAAAAATCAATGATACTAAGTACCTGTAAACACTGAGCAGACATGTGAATGTGACATTCTGATTATTGCTATGCCCGAATATGTATATAACTGCTCCAATCACTATGCTAATAAACAATCTTTTGTTCTGTTTTCTAAAGTAAAACTATTGTGAACGCAAGTATTATACATAGTAAGTGTTTAATATAGCATTTGTCAGTCATTGGTTAAGCAGCTAGGACCTGTTCACTCTTGACACCCCAGGTGCTGTGTATGTTGCACTATAGTGATGAATCGGGTACATTTTTCTATTTTTTTCTACAGCACCCTCAGTGCATGAACAACTATAGCAAGAGTAGAAAATATGATCATTGCCTTTTAGTCTAGACTTCATTTTATGTGTTTTGAGTGGGAGAAACGCTGTCTTTCGCCATTTTATGTATTTTGAGTGGGAGACACGCCGTCTTTCGGCGCAGCATTGTAGGATTGCCACACCAGTGCGGCAACTTGCTGGACACCACCTCGGTGCCATCCGGATCTCGGCGCGTTGTGCTGCCTTCGGCCTATTCGCACATCGGTCCGCTACTGACGCCGCCTCATGGGCCAACGAGTTTTGTATGCTTTTTATAACCCAAAGCCGCATAACAGGTCATGTGACTTGTTTATAAAACTTTTCATTGGTTCATTTTACTTTTGGTTTCCTAATGATGGAAGGCTTGATCATATGACCTAAAAATAACACTTTTCATTGGATTAAAACATTTTTTTTTCCCAAACGATGAAAGACCGACCTTTTTTTTTCTCACTCGGCAATCAAAAAAGGTTCCGTTAGATGACAACAGAGGGGACAGGCAACAAGAACCATCACTCAAAAAAGGGGAGGGCGAGTTCTTCCCTACCGGGTCACGTTGGGTCTCCACCGGAACTCATCGAATTGATAGTCTACAGTGTTTCTGGATGTTTCAGACTGAAGTTGGTGTCAGCATGAGAGCACCACCATCTCGTAGCTCCGTCGTGGCCATTCCGCAAGCAATCATGGCAGCCGCTCCACACCGGAAGCCTGCGGGAGTCGGGGGACCCCAAGACTTTTATAGAATCTTCAAGGCTGAGGGGACGCTTTCGAGAATGGAGCCCAAGCCCTAGCAGACAAGCGTCCGAGTTCCAAGGTGTCCCAGGGCCATTTTAGTGGACCACGCCCAAATCCGAAGAGCCGGCCGCCATTTTAAGAGTCCTGTGGCAGCCGCCTATCGCTGCACAGCAAGAGTGGAAGCAACTCAACTACATGGTGAGCGAGACGCTGTAGCTGCAAGAGCGGGCGGTAAACAGCTGAATGGCGGAAGAGGCACAGTGTAGCAAAAGCGGGCGGAATGGCAACTGAAACGGTAAAGGGGCGCCCCACTACAGCAGACGAGCCTCCACCTGGGGAGGCCCATTCACGCCGACTTCCCCCCCCCCCCCGGGGCACCCCACGCCGTTTTTCGGAACAGCATTGTAGGATACCAAAACCAGTGCGGCAACTTACTGGACATGACCTGGGTGCCGTCCAGATCTCAGCGCGTTCTGCTGCCTTGGGACTATTCGCACAACAGACCGCTACTGACGAGACACAGTGCAGCAAAAGCGGGCGGAAAACCGCTGAATGGCAAGTGAAACGCTAGAATAACATCTGGAATAATTGTTGCTCAGAAGAACAACACACAAAACTCTGTAGTGTCTGAGGCAAGTAAAACAGAGAAGGTCACTGTAGTTTCAGACACACTTAACACTAATGACTTAACAAAGATATCGTCTGTCTATGAAGCAGCTGTCATGTTCACAGAATTGACAAAGAAGTTAAGCATGGGCGGAAAATCCGTTACGCTCGCGGATTTTGCGGATTTTTGGGAAATTCGCAATCCGCGAGATTTGCGAATTTCCTGCAAAATCCGCAAATTCGCACGCAGCGGATTTTTTTTGCGGCTCGCGTCGTTGGTGATACAATTTTTGCGGCGCGCGGCGTTTATCATCGCTTGCCGAGTTGTTTTTCTCGATATTTTGCGAGTGCTGTGCCATTTTGGATATTGCTGTGTGATCCCGCGGGAATTTGGCGAGCGCGATTACGTCATCGCGGCTTGCCAACTTGCACAGCGAGAGTTTGTCGACGCGAGTACGGCGAGATCACGTCTCGCGGTACTTCGCAATTGCGAGATTTGAGATGCGGCGAGCAGCAACAATCTCGCACAAGCGAAAATATAAAATTTGCAATTCTGCACAAGAAATCCACCAGCAAGCAGCATAAACCTTCTTGAAATGATGATTTTTATATGAATAACTCCTTAGGTTGACATTTGCCTGCACTTTTTTAGCAAGGAGTCCATTTTGGGGAGGGGGGGAGGGGGGTGGGAGGAAGGAAGTGCCCCAGAGTCTTCAACTTCCTGTTCCTGTCCAGCAGGCTCCTCCCAGTGTTTTGTCCATCTCCTGGTCACTTTTCATTTGGATCTGGAGCTGGAAGGATTACTTTTTGTGGATGCTGCTGGATATTTGGATTTGAGGCCTTTTTGACTTTCTTTGGATCACTGTTGGATTAGAAATTTTACAAGTAAGTTTGTTTGGGGCATTACAGTTGCTGCAACAAAAATTTTGGAATTTTCGATTTTTGGGCTGTTTTGGGGCCTTTTGCCTAGGGGTACTCAGTGGTGGGTGGACTGAGTCTTTCTGTGGGTTGTCTTGAACTTAAACATAATGGAGGGCATGGATGGATTGGGATTGTGCTGATTTTTCAGTGATTTTCGTTTTTTGGGGCTGTACTTGTGGCCTTTTCACCAGGGGTATTTGAGTCTAGCATGGGCCTAGTCTTTCTGTGGGCTGTCTTGAACTTAAACATCATGGAGGGCATGGATGGAATGGGATTGTGCTGATTTTTCAGTGATTTTCGTTTTTTGGGGCTGTACTTGTGGCCTTTTCACCAGGGGTATTTGAGTCTAGCATGGGCCTAGTCTTTCTGTGGGCTGTCTTGAACTTAAACATCATGGAGGCCATGGATGGAATGGGATTGTGCTGATTTTTCAGTGATTTTCGTTTTTTGGGCTGTACTTGTGGCCTTTTCACCAGGGGTATTTGAGTCTAGCATGGGCCTAGTCTTTCTGTGGGCTGTCTTGAACTTAAACATCCTGGAGGGCATGGATGGAATGGGATTGTGCTGATTTTGCAGTGTTTTTCGATTTTTGGAAGTGTTCATGGGGAGGGACAGGCCATGTGGCTAGTGGCCATTTTGAGTGCTGCTACAGGCACTGGCCATGTGCTGGGAGGCAAGTGGCCATTTTGAATGCAGGCTTTGTTGTTAGGCCTGCAACCATTTTGCCTACTTTTCAACCTTTATGCCCAGGGGTAGTGAGTCTTGCATGGGCCTAGTCTTTCTGAGGGCTGTCTTGAACTTAAACATCATGGAGGGCATGGATGGAATGGGATTGTGCTGATTTTGCAGTGTTTTTCGATTTTTGGGGGTGTTCATGGGGAGGGACAGGCCATGTGGCTGGTGGCCATTTTGAGTGCTGCTACAGGCACTGGCCATGTGCTGGGAGGCAAGTGGCCATTTTGAATGCAGGCTTTGTTGTTAGGCCTGCAACCGTTTTGCCTACTTTTCAACCTTTATGCCCAGGGGTAGTGAGTCTTGCATGGGCCTAGTCTTTCTGTGGGTTGTCTTGAATTTAAACATCATGGATGGATTGGGATTGTGCTGATTTTTCAGTGATTTTCGTTTTTTGGGGCTGTACTTGTGGCCTTTTCACCAGGGGTATTTGAGTCTAGCATGGGCCTAGTCTTTCTGTGGGCTGTCTTGAACTTAAACATCATGGAGGCCATGGATGGAATGGGATTGTGCTGATTTTTCAGTGATTTTCGTTTTTTGGGGCTGTACTTGTGGCCTTTTCACCAGGGGTATTTGAGTCTAGCATGGGCCTAGTCTTTCTGTGGGCTGTCTTGAACTTAAACATCATGGAGGGCATGGATGGAATGGGATTGTGCTGATTTTGCAGTGTTTTTCGATTTTTGGGGGTGTTCATGGGGAGGGACAGGCCATGTGGCTGGTGGCCATTTTGAGTGCTGCTACAGGCACTGGCCATGTGCTGGGAGGCAAGTGGCCATTTTGAATGCAGGCTTTGTTGTTAGGCCTGCAACCATTTTGCCTACTTTTCAACCTTTATGCCCAGGGGTAGTGAGTCTTGCATGGGCCTAGTCTTTCTGTGGGTTGTCTTGAATTTAAACATCATGGAGGGCATGGATGGATTGGGATTGTGCTGATTTTTCAGTGATTTTCGTTTTTTGGGGCTGTACTTGTGGCCTTTTCACCAGGGGTATTTAAGTCTAGCATGGGCCTAGTCTTTCTGTGGGCTGTCTTGAACTTAAACATCATGGAGGGCATGGATGGATTGGGATTGTGCTGATTTTTCAGTGATTTTCGTTTTTTGGGGCTGTACTTGTGGCCTTTTCACCAGGGGTATTTGAGTCTAGCATGGGCCTAGTCTTTCTGTAGGTTGTCTTGAATTTAAACATCATGGAGGGCATGGATGGATTGGGATTGTGCTGATTTTTCAGTGATTTTCGTTTTTTGGGGCTGTACTTGTGTCCTTTTCACCAGGGGTATTTGAGTCTAGCATGGGCCTAGTCTTTCTGTGGGGTGTCTTGAACTTAAACATCATGGAGGGCATGGATGGAATGGGATTGTGCTGATTTTTCTGTTTTTTTTCCAATTTTTTTGTGGTGTATAACTGAACTGATGTTCCTCTGTCTTCCATTGTTTTTTGGTGCACAAGACTCAAGAGAACCACCAGTGCCAGGAAGAAGTCCTGCAGCGGTGTGTGTGTGCAGCATAACGTCACGCGACATCACGTCTGGCCTCAGACAACTCTACAATTCGTGCAACTGCCGCCTGCTGTCTGACCTGCTCTGAAGAAGATGGTCCCAAAAAAAGTTCTCCGTAGCTCCTCTTGCAAGAAAGTTGCTAGTAAGGAGCAGAAGAAGCAAGTTACCAAGGAGGCTGGTGTGCCAACCGCCACATTTTTTGGGAGCAAAAAAAAAAATACGCCTGCAGCAGCAGCAGGATCTGCTGGGGACCAAGCTGGGAGCAGCACCCCTGCTCCATTGGGTTTAGTGCCTCCACCACCACGCCAACTTAAGTCAAAGCCCTTGAGTGCTTCAGAGGCAGTCAGTGTACTTCTCCAATCACCATCGACCAGTGATGTTGGCTCATCGCAAGAAAGTAGCAGCAATGTCCCTGAATCAACACAGGTTGTTGTAACTCATCTGACAAGTGTTGAACAACCACAGCCGCAACAACAACACCATGTGCAAGTACACGCCCAAGTACATGTGGAAGGAGAGGCAGCAAAAGGAGATGCGCAAGCAGAGGTGCATGGAGGGTCACAAGTTCCCACAATAGTTGTTCCTCCCGAAGTAGGGGCACATCAGGAAATCGACAATGAAGCCGAGGTATCATTGGAAGCCACTCCTCCTGATGATCATTCATTGTCTTCCACATCCCTAGCAAGGAAAAGATCAAGGGAGGTGTCTTCTACATCTTCTTCAAGCCCACCTCCTTCTGATGATACGGATCAAGCTTGGGAACCACCACTGCGGTCTGAGAGTGAGGCACACCATGATCTGACAAAGGTACCTAAGCGTAAAAGGAAGGTCGTCGAAAAACTCATAGCTATGGAGTGTGATGAGGCTCAACAAGAAGTGACAGATACTGCTGGTGATGAAGCCTCTCACGATGACGACGAGCCAGTCATCAGAAAGGTCACTGCAGCCCCAGCGGGCATGCAGCAAAGAGACATTTTGACCCTATCCCGAGAAGCTGCTGAGCGTGATGATGATGTCGACGAGGAGGCAATGGAAATGGAAACACAACAATCATTAGATTTGGAGTTAAGTAGTACACCAACACCTACCGCTTCCATATTTCTTCCTCGCAAGAAGGTACCCACCTCGACCTCAATTCGTGGTGGTGAAAGTGCAAAACGTACTGAAGTTCAGCAATCCACATCCTCCACTTCATCTGGCATTAGCAGCAGGACCACCACCACCAGTATCGCCGCCTCCTCCGGCCCCCAAAGACATTTCAAGTCTCCAGTTTGGGACTTCTTTAGTGTTTGCCCAAAAATGGAAAACGTAGCCATTTGTAGCATTTGTAAGCTTCGAGTTAGTCGTGGTAAGCTTGGTTCTAACTATGGTACCGGAGGCCAGAGAGGTTATCTTAGGAGAGTGCACCCTGTCCAATGGTTTCCGCACCTAGAGGCGGTCAAGGAAGCCGGAATTGCACGTAATGAAAACGATGATTTTTCATCTGATGATGACGAGGAGGAAGAAGACGATTCAAACACTTCACTTACACCCAGTACCCCTGTCAGCAGCACACCCCATGTGAGGCACACTAAGAGTGTGGGAGAGAGTGAGACATCAATGCGGAAAAGTTCATCAGCGAGCGTAACTGGGTCGAAGATATCATCATCATCCCGTAAATCCTTGGTCCAGGGCAACATTAAAAAGATGTTGTTTACAGAAGCGCAATATGAACGCAACCACCCACTGACGCGTCTGTATAACACTAAGCTGGCTAAAATGCTAGATCTGGACCTTCTCCCTTTTTCTTTTGTAGAAGGGGTTGGTTTTCTAGAATTAGTGGCAGCGCTCTGCCCTAAATGGAAGGTTCCTAGCCGGTTCTATTTTGCCCGAGTTGCGGTTCCAGCACTACATGAAGATGTTCTGAAGGTGATTGGGGCAGCTTTGCAGAAGAGTGCTGTTCACACTATACATATGACAACAGACATGTGGACCAGTGGCACAGGCGCTGATTACATGTGCATCACTGCACACTGGGTCTCTTTTTCAGGGGCTAAAGCAAAGCTAAACACAGGTGTTGACACGGACATTGTTTTTAAAGCTGCTCGGAAACATGCAACACTAGCCATGTTTGGTTTGGAGAAACGTCACACAGCAGAAAACATTTTGGATGTCTTTAACACAAAGGTCCTTAACTGGCTGTCCCCACTAAAACGCCAGGTTGGTTATGTTTCCACGGACAATGGCGCCAATATAGTTAAGGCCATGAGGGACGGTAACTATTTCAGAGTGCCGTGTTTGGCGCACTGTATAAACCTGGTTGTCCAAAAATTCTTGGGTAATAAAGGCAGTGCAGCGTACAGCGTATTGGACACCTGCCGAAAAATGTGCAAGCATTTCAGCCATTCTTTTAAGGCCCGGAAGCAGCTGAGGAGCCTGCTATATCAACGTAAAATGCCAGTGAAAGCACTCATCCAGGAGGTGGTAACACGTTGGAACTCAACCTTCTACATGCTTGAGCGTCTGTATGAGCAGTATACGGAACTCGATCAATATTTCCTTACAGAGGGTACAGAGGAGCTGAGGATGGGTGCGGCGCAATGGAACATAGTTCAAAGCCTGACACGCATGCTTCGTCCTTTTGAGTTCTTCACGCGTGCAGTCAGCAAGGAGGACTGTAATTTGGGAAAAGCTATCCCATTGTTGTACATGCTGGAGGACCAACTGAAGGAGGTGTGTTCTGTGTTTGAAAAAGATGTAAAAAACCAAGACTCTTTTCTTCTGGCTGAGAAATTATTAGAGCTCCTACAAGGTGATGAACGTCTTAAAAAGATCCACTCAGAAGAGCATTACATTTGTGCTACTATTCTGGATCCACGCTACAAAAAGGCGCTGGCAGGCCAAGCATTCTTTCCTTTTGATGATGAACATGTTCCAAAGTACAAACATTGGCTAGCCTTGTCAGCCAAGAGGTTTGAAAGAGAACGGCTGGAAATTGAAGGAAATGGCAGTACATCAGCAGGCCATCCCCAGTCAAAACAATCCACTTCTGCACCTGTGGCTGTGGCACAAGTGACCTCTCAGCCGTTAAAGACACCGGCAACCGGATCATCTGCACGAGACACAACAGAAACATTGGAAGCTGAAGAGGATTGGCTAGCTCTGCGTGGGTTTGGTTCTCAAAAGGTCAGAGGCACAGCAAGAGCTAAGCAAAGTGGAGGAACCTTGGATGAGGACCTTGAGTCGATGGTGAAGGACTATCTGAATGACTCAACAGAGGTCTATGTTAATTCTGACCCATTGGCGTATTGGCATGGGAAAAAAGAATTGTGGCCACAGCTCACCAACCTGGCTTTAAACTACTTGTCTTGCCCACTCGCAAGTGTGTCTTCTGAACGGGTTTTCAGTGCTGCTGGTGGCATTGTAACTCCCAAACGGAGCCGCCTCTCGCCCAAAAATGTGGAGAGGTTAACAATGATCAAGATGAATCAGCACCTCATACCACCAGATTTCAGAGTACGAGAAAGCATGCCGGATGAAGAGGAGGTGGCCAGCAACATAGATGAGGGAATTTGTAATTTGTAATTTGTAACTGTGTTTTGTATCGCGCCAACTCACCTACAGGTCTCAAAGCGCTAAATTTCTACTCTGTCAGGTGACACTGAGCTCACCCTGCCTGAATTCGCAGAGTATGATGACGAAGCCTTATTCTCATTCCTGGACCGTGATACCGAGCCCTGAAAATGAGACAACGAATCAATAACTTTCTTTTTCGTCCTTATTCACCTTATTCAACAAGAAGTGACAGATACTGCTGGTGATGAAGCCTCTCACGATGACGACGAGCCAGTCATCAGAAAGGTCACTGCAGCCCCAGCGGGCATGCAGCAAAGAGACATTTTGACCCTATCCCGAGAAGCTGCTGAGCATGATGATGATGTCGACGAGGAGGCAATGGAAATGGAAACACAACAATCATTAGATTTTGAGTTAAGTAGTACACCAACACCTACCGCTTCCATATTTCTTCCTCGCAAGAAGGTACCCACCTCGACCTCAATTCGTGGTGGTGAAAGTGCAAAACGTACTGAAGTTCGGCAATCCACATCCTCCACTTCATCTGGCATTAGCAGCAGGACCACCACCACCAGTATCGCTGCCTCCTCCGGCCCCCAAAGACATTGCAAGTCTCCAGTTTGGGACTTCTTTAGTGTTTGCCCAAAAATGGAAAACGTAGCCATTTGTAGCATTTGTAAGCTTCGAGTTAGTCGTGGTAAGCTTGGTTCTAACTATGGTACCGGAGGCCAGAGAGGTTATCTGAGGAGAGCGCACCCTGTCCAATGGTTTCCGCACCTAGAGGCGGTCAAGGAAGCCGGAATTGCACGTAATGAAAACGTTGATTTTTCATCTGATGATGACGAGGAGGAAGAAGACGATTCAAACACTTCACTTACACCCAGTACCCCTGTCAGCAGCACACCCCATGTGAGGCACACTAAGAGTGTGGGAGAGAGTGAGACATCAATGCGGAAAAGTTCATCAGCGAGCGTAACTGGGTCGAAGATATCATCATCATCCCGTAAATCCTTGGTCCAGGGCAACATTAAAAAGATGTTGTTTACAGAAGCGCAATATGAACGCAACCACCCACTGACGCGTCTGTATAACACTAAGCTGGCTAAAATGCTAGATCTGGACCTTCTCCCTTTTTCTTTTGTAGAAGGGGTTGGTTTTCTAGAATTAGTGGCAGCGCTCTGCCCTAAATGGAAGGTTCCTAGCCGGTTCTATTTTGCCCGAGTTGCGGTTCCAGCACTACATGAAGATGTTCTGAAGGTGATTGGGGCAGCTTTGCAGAAGAGTGCTGTTCACACTATACATATGACAACAGACATGTGGACCAGTGGCGCAGGCGCTGATTACATGTGCATCACTGCACACTGGGTCTCTTTTTCAGGGGCTAAAGCAAAGCTAAACACAGGTGTTGACACGGACATTGTTTTTAAAGCTGCTCGGAAACATGCAACACTAGCCATGTTTGGTTTGGAGAAACGTCACACAGCAGAAAACATTTTGGATGTCTTTAACACAAAGGTCCTTAACTGGCTGTCCCCACTAAAACGCCAGGTTGGTTATGTTTCCACGGACAATGGCGCCAATATAGTTAAGGCCATGAGGGACGGTAACTATTTCAGAGTGCCGTGTTTGGCGCACTGTATAAACCTGGTTGTCCAAAAATTCTTGGGTAATAAAGGCAGTGCAGCGTACAGCGTATTGGACACCTGCCGAAAAATGTGCAAGCATTTCAGCCATTCTTTTAAGGCCCAGAAGCAGCTGAGGAGCCTGCTATATCAACGTAAAATGCCAGTGAAAGCACTCATCCAGGAGGTGGTAACACGTTGGAACTCAACCTTCTACATGCTTGAGCGTCTGTATGAGCAGTATACGGAACTCGATCAATATTTCCTTACAGAGGGTACAGAGGAGCTGAGGATGGGTGCGGCGCAATGGAACATAGTTCAAAGCCTGACACGCATGCTTCGTCCTTTTGAGTTCTTCACGCGTGCAGTCAGCAAGGAGGACTGTAATTTGGGAAAAGCTATCCCATTGTTGTACATGCTGGAGGACCAACTGAAGGAGGTGTGTTCTGTGTTTGAAAAAGATGTAAAAAACCAAGACTCTTTTCTTCTGGCTGAGAAATTATTAGAGCTCCTACAAGGTGATGAACGTCTTAAAAAGATCCACTCAGAAGAGCATTACATTTGTGCTACTATTCTGGATCCACGCTACAAAAAGGCGCTGGCAGGCCAAGCATTCTTTCCTTTTGATGATGAACATGTTCCAAAGTACAAACATTGGCTAGCCTTGTCAGCCAAGAGGTTTGAAAGAGAACGGCTGGAAATTGAAGGAAATGGCAGTACATCAGCAGGCCATCCCCAGTCAAAACAATCCACTTCTGCACCTGTGGCTGTGGCACAAGTGACCTCTCAGCCGTTAAAGACACCGGCAACCGGATCATCTGCACGAGACACAACAGAAACATTGGAAGCTGAAGAGGATTGGCTAGCTCTGCGTGGGTTTGGTTCTCAAAAGGTCAGAGGCACAGCAAGAGCTAAGCAAAGTGGAGGAACCTTGGATGAGGACCTTGAGTCGATGGTGAAGGACTATCTGAATGACTCAACAGAGGTCTATGTTAATTCTGACCCATTGGCGTATTGGCATGGGAAAAAAGAATTGTGGCCACAGCTCACCAACCTGGCTTTAAACTACTTGTCTTGCCCACTCGCAAGTGTGTCTTCTGAACGGGTTTTCAGTGCTGCTGGTGGCATTGTAACTCCCAAACGGAGCCGCCTCTCGCCCAAAAATGTGGAGAGGTTAACAATGATCAAGATGAATCAGCACCTCATACCACCAGATTTCAGAGTACGAGAAAGCATGCCGGATGAAGAGGAGGTGGCCAGCAACATAGATGAGGGAATTTGTAATTTGTAATTTGTAACTGTGTTTTGTATCGCGCCAACTCACCTACAGGTCTCAAAGCGCTAAATTTCTACTCTGTCAGGTGACACTGAGCTCACCCTGCCTGAATTCGCAGAGTATGATGACGAAGCCTTATTCTCATTCCTGGACCGTGATACCGAGCCCTGAAAATGAGACAACGAATCAATAACTTTCTTTTTCGTCCTTATTCACCTTATTCAACAAGAAGTGACAGATACTGCTGGTGATGAAGCCTCTCACGATGACGACGAGCCAGTCATCAGAAAGGTCACTGCAGCCCCAGCGGGCATGCAGCAAAGAGACATTTTGACCCTATCCCGAGAAGCTGCTGAGCATGATGATGATGTCGACGAGGAGGCAATGGAAATGGAAACACAACAATCATTAGATTTTGAGTTAAGTAGTACACCAACACCTACCGCTTCCATATTTCTTCCTCGCAAGAAGGTACCCACCTCGACCTCAATTCGTGGTGGTGAAAGTGCAAAACGTACTGAAGTTCGGCAATCCACATCCTCCACTTCATCTGGCATTAGCAGCAGGACCACCACCACCAGTATCGCTGCCTCCTCCGGCCCCCAAAGACATTGCAAGTCTCCAGTTTGGGACTTCTTTAGTGTTTGCCCAAAAATGGAAAACGTAGCCATTTGTAGCATTTGTAAGCTTCGAGTTAGTCGTGGTAAGCTTGGTTCTAACTATGGTACCGGAGGCCAGAGAGGTTATCTGAGGAGAGCGCACCCTGTCCAATGGTTTCCGCACCTAGAGGCGGTCAAGGAAGCCGGAATTGCACGTAATGAAAACGTTGATTTTTCATCTGATGATGACGAGGAGGAAGAAGACGATTCAAACACTTCACTTACACCCAGTACCCCTGTCAGCAGCACACCCCATGTGAGGCACACTAAGAGTGTGGGAGAGAGTGAGACATCAATGCGGAAAAGTTCATCAGCGAGCGTAACTGGGTCGAAGATATCATCATCATCCCGTAAATCCTTGGTCCAGGGCAACATTAAAAAGATGTTGTTTACAGAAGCGCAATATGAACGCAACCACCCACTGACGCGTCTGTATAACACTAAGCTGGCTAAAATGCTAGATCTGGACCTTCTCCCTTTTTCTTTTGTAGAAGGGGTTGGTTTTCTAGAATTAGTGGCAGCGCTCTGCCCTAAATGGAAGGTTCCTAGCCGGTTCTATTTTGCCCGAGTTGCGGTTCCAGCACTACATGAAGATGTTCTGAAGGTGATTGGGGCAGCTTTGCAGAAGAGTGCTGTTCACACTATACATATGACAACAGACATGTGGACCAGTGGCGCAGGCGCTGATTACATGTGCATCACTGCACACTGGGTCTCTTTTTCAGGGGCTAAAGCAAAGCTAAACACAGGTGTTGACACGGACATTGTTTTTAAAGCTGCTCGGAAACATGCAACACTAGCCATGTTTGGTTTGGAGAAACGTCACACAGCAGAAAACATTTTGGATGTCTTTAACACAAAGGTCCTTAACTGGCTGTCCCCACTAAAACGCCAGGTTGGTTATGTTTCCACGGACAATGGCGCCAATATAGTTAAGGCCATGAGGGACGGTAACTATTTCAGAGTGCCGTGTTTGGCGCACTGTATAAACCTGGTTGTCCAAAAATTCTTGGGTAATAAAGGCAGTGCAGCGTACAGCGTATTGGACACCTGCCGAAAAATGTGCAAGCATTTCAGCCATTCTTTTAAGGCCCAGAAGCAGCTGAGGAGCCTGCTATATCAACGTAAAATGCCAGTGAAAGCACTCATCCAGGAGGTGGTAACACGTTGGAACTCAACCTTCTACATGCTTGAGCGTCTGTATGAGCAGTATACGGAACTCGATCAATATTTCCTTACAGAGGGTACAGAGGAGCTGAGGATGGGTGCGGCGCAATGGAACATAGTTCAAAGCCTGACACGCATGCTTCGTCCTTTTGAGTTCTTCACGCGTGCAGTCAGCAAGGAGGACTGTAATTTGGGAAAAGCTATCCCATTGTTGTACATGCTGGAGGACCAACTGAAGGAGGTGTGTTCTGTGTTTGAAAAAGATGTAAAAAACCAAGACTCTTTTCTTCTGGCTGAGAAATTATTAGAGCTCCTACAAGGTGATGAACGTCTTAAAAAGATCCACTCAGAAGAGCATTACATTTGTGCTACTATTCTGGATCCACGCTACAAAAAGGCGCTGGCAGGCCAAGCATTCTTTCCTTTTGATGATGAACATGTTCCAAAGTACAAACATTGGCTAGCCTTGTCAGCCAAGAGGTTTGAAAGAGAACGGCTGGAAATTGAAGGAAATGGCAGTACATCAGCAGGCCATCCCCAGTCAAAACAATCCACTTCTGCACCTGTGGCTGTGGCACAAGTGACCTCTCAGCCGTTAAAGACACCGGCAACCGGATCATCTGCACGAGACACAACAGAAACATTGGAGGCTGAAGAGGATTGGCTAGCTCTGCGTGGGTTTGGTTCTCAAAAGGTCAGAGGCACAGCAAGAGCTAAGCAAAGTGGAGGAACCTTGGATGAGGACCTTGAGTCGATGGTGAAGGACTATCTGAATGACTCAACAGAGGTCTATGTTAATTCTGACCCATTGGCGTATTGGCATGGGAAAAAAGAATTGTGGCCACAGCTCACCAACCTGGCTTTAAACTACTTGTCTTGCCCACTCGCAAGCGTGTCTTCTGAACGGGTTTTCAGTGCTGCTGGTGGCATTGTAACTCCCAAACGGAGCCGCCTCTCGCCCAAGAATGTGGAGAGGTTAACAATGATCAAGATGAATCAGCACCTCATACCACCAGATTTCAGAGTACGAGAAAGCATGCCGGATGAAGAGGAGGTGGCCAGCAACATAGATGAGGGAATTTGTAATTTGTAATTTGTAACTGTGTTTTGTATCGCACCAACTCACCGAAAGGTCTCAAAGCGCTAAATTTCTACTCTGTCAGGTGACACTGAGCTCACCCTGCCTGAATTCGCAGAGTATGATGACGAAGCCTTATTCTCATTCCTGGACCGTGATACCGAGCCCTGAAAATGAGACAACGAATCAATAACTTTCTTTTTCGTCCTTATTCACTTTTATTCCTGTGTGTCTGTCTTTCTTTGTTGTGCACAGTTAATATATTTCAAACTTTAATCAGATAATCACAAAAACAAGCCCATCAGCAGAACTGTCTTCACTGGTTTGCTAATTGATTTGAAGTTGCCGCAGTCTGCATTCCTCAGGTTCACAAGTTCAGAAGAACATGCTCCTCTATCCTCCTCCTCCAGACTCCTATTTCCATCAAACCAGAGGGCTGGTTTACGCCCAATGAAGAAAGACTCAGCACTTGTGGGGGTGTTGTTGTACCTCTTTGCAGGTGAGTTGACGGCTCTGGGACCATTGTTGGGAAGCTCTAATACCGGATAAAAGTGGTTTGGACCAAATCCCAGGCGGAAATTTTTTGGTGTTTTTGATGACTTGCTTGCCTTTGAGGTGCTCTTAGGGGGGGTTCCGTCTGTTTGTGGGTGAGTTTCGTGGTCTGGGAGCACTGCTGGGACACTCTAATCTTGATTGCATTTGCTTTTCAGGAAATCCGTGGTGGCAACCCGGACTTATGGCCTAGCTACGCAGCGCGTTTGGACCGAAGGCCGAGAAATATTGCAAGTATGAGATTTTGCTTTTGGCCTGTTTGGGGGTGTTATGCTTCTTGGCGGGTGGGTTGGCGGGTCTTGGGGCATTCCTGGGAAGGTCTAATACCGGGTAGAAGTGGTTGGGACAAAATCCAGGCCGATTTTTTTGGGGCTATTTCTGACATTTTGCTCAATATAGCGTTTTCGGGGGCCTGTTTGGGGGGCTTCCTGGTGTTTGTGGGTGGGTTTCGGGGTCTGGGCGCACTGCTGGCTATATATACTTTACTTTGCAAGAGGTTTGAAGCAAATCCATGGTGGCAGAGGGGAGTTAGGGCCTAGCTGCAGAGCGCGCGCAGAGTGATTTGGGAAATTTGGGAAAAACTGACAAAGTCCCCATTTTTGTACTTTTGCTCTTTGGCTGTTTGGGGGTCTTCTACTCGTTTTCTCCTGGGTTGACGGCTCTGGGGCCATTGCTGGGAAGCTGTAATACCGGATAAAAGTGGTTTGGACCAAATCCCAGGCGGAAAATTTTTTGTGTTTTTGATGACTTGCTTGCCTTTGAGGTGCTTTTAGGGGGGGTTCCGTCTGTTTGTGGGTGAGTTTCGTGGTCTGGGAGCACTGCTGGGGACACTCTAATCTTGATTGCATTTGCTTTTCAGGAAATCCGTGGTGGCAATCCCAACTTATGGCCTAGCTACGCAGCGCGTTTGGACCGAAGGCCGAGAAATATTGCAAGTATGAGATTTTGCTTTTGGCCTGTTTGGGGGTGTTATGCTTCTTGGCGGGTGGGTTGGCGGGTCTTGGGGCATTCCTGGGAAGGTCTAATACCGGGTAGAAGTGGTTGGGACAAAATCCAGGCCGATTTTTTTGGGGCTATTTCTGACATTTTGCTCAATGTAGCGTTTTCGGGGGCCTGTTTGGGGGGCTTCCTGGTGTTTGTGGGTGGGTTTCGGGGTCTGGGAGCACTGCTGGGACACTCTAATCTTGATTGCATTTGCTTTTCAGGAAATCCGTGTTGGCAACCCCGACTTATGGCCTAGCTACGCAGCGCGTTTGGACCGAAGGCCGAGAAATATTGCAAGTATGAGATTTTGCTTTTGGCCTGTTTGGGGGTGTTATGCTTCTTGGCGGGTGGGTTGGCGGGTCTTGGGGCATTCCTGGGAAGGTCTAATACCGGGTAGAAGTGGTTTGGACAAAATCCAGGCCGATTTTTTTTGGGCTATTTCTGACATTTTGCTCAATGTAGCGTTTTCGGGGGCCTGTTTGGGGGGCTTCCTGGTGTTTGTGGGTTGGTTTCGGGGTCTGGGCGCACTGCTGGCTATATATACTTTACTTTGCAAGCGGTTTGAAGCAAATCCATGGGGGCAGAGGGGAGTTAGGGCCTAGCTGCAGAGCGCGCGCGGAGTGATTTGGGAAATTTGGGAAAAACTGACAAAGTCCCCATTTTTGTACTTTTGCTCTTTGGCTGTTTGGGGGTCTTCTACTCGTTTTCTCCTGGGTTGACGGCGCTGGGGCCATTGCTGGGAAGCACTAATACCGGATAAAAGTGGTTTGGACCAAATCCCAGGCAGAATATTTTTGTGTTTTTGATGACTTGCTTGCCTTTGAGGTGCTCTTAGGGGGGGTTCCGTCTGTTTGTGGGTGAGTTTCGGGGTCTGGGAGCACTGCTGGGACACTCTAATCTTGATTGCATTTGCTTTTCAGGAAATCCGTGGTGGCAACCCCGACTTATGGCCAAGCTACGCAGCGCGTTTGGACCGAAGGCCGAGAAATATTGCAAGAATGAGATTTTGCTTTTGGCCTGTTTGGGGGTGTTATGCTTCTTGGCGGGTGGGTTGGCGGGTCTTGGGGCATTCCTGGGAAGGTCTAATACCGGGTTGAAGTGGTTGGGACAAAATCCAGGCCGATTTTTTTTGTTGCTATTTCTGACATTTTGCTCAATGTAGCGTTTTCGGGGGCCTGTTTGGGGGGCTTCCTGGTGTTTGTGGGTGGGTTTCGGGGTCTGGGCGCACTGCTGGCTATATATACTTTACTTTGCAAGAGGTTTGAAGCAAATCCATGGTGGCAGAGGGGAGTTAGGGCCTAGCTGCAGAGCGCGCGCGGAGTGATTTGGGAAATTTGGGAAAAACTGACAAATTCCCCATTTTTGTACTTTTGCTCTTTGGCTGTTTGGGGTCTTCTACTCGTTTTCTCCTGGGTTGACGGCGCTGGGGCCATTGCTGGGAAGCTCTAATACCGGATAAAAGTGGTTTGGACCAAATCCCAGGCGGAAATGTTTTTGTGTTTTTGATGACTTGCTTGCCTTTGAGGTGCTCTTAGGGGGGGTTCCGTCTGTTTGTGGGTGAGTTTCGGGGTCTGGGAGCACTGCTGGGACACTCTAATCTTGATTGCATTTGCTTTTCAGGAAATCCGTGGTGGCAACCCCGACTTATGGCCAAGCTACGCAGCGCGTTTGGACCGAAGGCCGAGAAATATTGCAAGAATGAGATTTTGCTTTTGGCCTGTTTGGGGGTGTTATGCTTTTTGGCGGGTGGGTTGGCGGGTCTTGGGGCATTCCTGGGAAGGTCTAATACCGGGTAGAAGGGGTTGGGACAAAATCCTCGCGGAAAAGCCTTTTGGCACTTTTTGTAACTTAGGGTTCGTTAGGGTTAGCCCTAGCAGCAGGATTGCATGTGTTTCGGGGTGTTCTAGATTTTTGCAACTGAGTTCTGGGGTCTTAGAGCACTCGTGAGAATGTGTAATTTTGGTTGCAAGTCATTTGAAAAAAATCCATGGTGGGAAAGGGGGGATTTGGCATAGTTAAAGAAAGCCTTTGCCACTATTCTTAACTTAGGGTTCGTTAGGGTTAGCAGTATTTCTATTGCATGTGTTTAGGTGGGGGGGGTTTCGAGTCTTGGAGCGATGCTGGCTATGGATACTTTTGCTTGGTTGCTTGCAAGTGGTTTGAATGCAATCCACGGTGGGTAAGGCGTAATTAGTAAGGGGGTACTTTGGCCTACTTTTACTTTCAAAGTAAGTTTTGTCACCAGTTTTCTGCTAGGCCTCGTTTTTTGAGATTTGATTGGGGGTCTTCTACATTTTTGCGACTGGCTTTAGTAAGGGTCTGGGTGGGAGCACTGCTGGGAAGATCTAATTTTGTTCTAAAACACAGTTTACAGTACACCTAGCTTGAGGGGAAAGATCCGCTACATTAATTTGCCCCTACTTATTTATCCTTCAAAAGGTGACTCAGACAGAGTACGCACTTTCAAAAATATTGTACTGTCTACTAGGAAAATTAAAGTGTGACTTTTTGCACTCCACAGCCTACATACCTTATATTTATTTATCAGTGGTGTTGTAATATTATATCACTTCCTGTTTTTCGTTGAATAATTACAGGCCGGGTTTCAGTCTCTGCAATGGGGAAAAAAGGATGGAGTCAGGCTTCACATTAGCGAGCCACAATTCAGCATCAGGCAGGCAGTGGACAGGGTGTCTTCTGGTGACCAACATCGATGGACGAAGCGTCGGCTGCAATGGAGGAGTGCCGCTAATAAGAGTATTTTTTTTCTGCAGGCAACTTACTTACCACTTTCAACAGGACAACTATAACAACATATATACAGTATCCCTTGCCTTTTTCTCTGACTGTGACTGCACTTCTTGGATCTCTCTCTGCTTCTAAATTGATCCCTTAACACATCACTTAGTCCACTCCACTATCACATCTGCACCACACATAGTCATTTGTAAGTGCTCCTACGTAATTCGCAAGTCGCAGCACGCCCCAGCCCGTAGAGGACTGGGATGGCCCCAATGATGAAGCATGTCACCAAGGGGCAACCCTGGTGAGTGAGGGGACACCTAGAAAAAGAGCAATTTCTCCTTTTTTATCTACCATACCTTCCAGACCAACCCCATTGAGTGTTGTGAATGGATTTATAGTGACCAGCAAGGCTCTCAGGTATCTGGCTACAGAGACCTTATGTTGAATATAGTTATCAATAATTCCACACACGCCCTGTACTGTCGCATTCTTTCTTCCACTGTTGTCGAAAGTACTACTTACTTTTCACTGACATGCATGCAGTAGTGCATGCACTTTCAAAGATTGATGGATAGGTTTGTACCCAAAGAATTGTTTATGTTCAATTGTTTTTCTATGCTGTGCTTTTTTTACAGGGTGTCTTCTGGTGACCAACATCGATGGACGAAGCGTCGGCTGCAATGGAGGAGTGCCGCTAATAAGAGGATTTCTTTTCTGCAGGCAACTTACTTACCACTTTCAACAGGACAACTACAACAACATAGATACAGTATCCCTTGCCTTTTTCTCTGACTGTGACTGCATTTCTTGGATCTCTCTCTGCTTCTAAATTGATCCCTTAACACATCACTTAGTCCCCTCCACTATCACATCTGCACCACACATAGTCATTTGTAAGTGCACCTACGTAATTCGCAAGTCGCAGCACGCCCCAGCCCGTAGAGGACTGGGAGGGCCCCAATGATGAAGCATGTCACCAAGAGGCAACCCTGGTGAGTGAGGGGACACCTAGAAAAAGAGCAATTTCTCCTTTTCTATCTACTATACCTTCCAGACCAACCCCATTGAGTGTTGTTGTGAATGGATTTATAGTGACCAGCAAGGCTGTCAGGTATCTGGCTACAGAGACCTTATGTTGAATATAGTTATCAATAATTCCACACACGCCCTGTACTGTCGCATTCTTTCTTCCACAGTTGTCGAAAGTACTACTTACTTTTCACTGACATGCATGCAGTAGTGCATGCACTTTCAAAGATTGATGGATAGGTTTGTACCCAAAGATTTGTTTATGTTCACAATTGTTTGTCCATGCTGTGCTATTTTTTCTTGTCTCCCAAAACCTTTCCCGAAAAACCCCCGTACCCATCCATTTTTCAAACCCTAACCCTCTTCCCCCGGGCTGTGTGGTTTTCATTGATGTGTGACTAAATTACAGCAATAAATCCACACACTTGCTGGGGAGGATAAGGTGATAGCAACAGGCTGGTGAAGAAATCCGAGGATATATTCTTACTCTGATTGACAAAGACCCATGGCTAATATCAAAGAACTTCAACCGAATTAGTTATACTTTAACATTTGTTAGGCTACAATGTGGCACTGTTCTAGTGTACTTCTGTCACCTGCTATATTCTCTATTGTACCGTTGTATTGCTCAGGAGGACAAACCAGATTTCATTTTTGTTTTTCATAGGCATGCAACTGCCACTGTGTCACACCACTAGTACCACCGCTATGAGGAAATTTTAGCCGCCCAGGATTGCCAACCTTATTCGCTGTTTCCCGTGGAGCCAGCCCTGGGCCTAGCCCTACTTGCAAACAGAAATTACAGGTAAGATAGGCGTTTGGTTGGAGGTAGTATAATGGAGTATTAGGAGAGACGAGAGATTGGATTGACGGTAGTACTACTAAAGTCCTAGGACTATTCAGGAAAACAAACTTACTGTTAAACCCCAACCCACCAGACTCAAAAGCAGTAAAAAACAGGTATGGTCAGATAAAGTTTCAAAAAGTATATTTTTATAGCCCTAACAAAATAATCTCCCGCAAGACCCTCCCTAACCCCAACGATTGTCCTTCAAAAGTCCCCAAAAATCCCAACTCCCAATTCCCACCCCCCAAAAGTCTCTAAAAAAGGGGCAAGGGACACTATGGCAGGGTGCTGTTGGAATTAGCAGCCAGGGCATCATGCTCCTTGCGGAGGGTGGCAAGTTCGAAGCGGAGGCCCTCCACCACCTTCTTATAGTTATGGACCTCCTGCTCCAGGTAGGACAGTCTGAGGGATAAGCGGCGCCGGTTTGCCTTGCAAATCCTGTGAGGGGCAGCTGCTTTCTTTGCTGCTGGGCGGTGGCGTTTGGCTTTGGTAGCCCGGCTCCGTACCGCTGGAGCACTGCGCTGGCTGGCAGCCCGCACGGAGGAGGATGCAGCTGTCCCAGTGGACGTTGTTGTTGTACCAGACTGCATCTCCTCCTCCTCCAGGGCCACCAGCCGCCGATATTCAGCGACAGTGGCATCCAGCCTCCGTTGCCGGGCCATTCGAGCCAGCTCCTTCCTCCTTGATGGTGTCTTGGATTTGGAAGGAGCAACTACATGAAAAAAGAAAGACATAGTCTGTAACCAATGCTCCTTAAGATTAACACAAAATGGTTGAGCAGAAAGTTGTCACAGTACAAGTAGCAAATTGAAAGCACAGTACATAACTATTGAGGACAGTATCTATGTAACCTCCGACTTCTTCATCCTTGCTCTAACATTAGTGGGAGTTTCAGGAACAAATTCTACGAGCACTATGGACTTCCATTACAGTCGACTATGACAGTACACCACTCTTATTCTTCTTCTTCTCTCTTGTTTAGGAAAATTGGTACGTTATCTTATGCAAGCCGGCATAATGCCAGCGCAGTGAACTTGCACCCGAGAAAAACAGACGCACACCATGGTGAGTGAGACAGACTTGCGTTACTGTACCGGTCCAGTACATGCAGGTGCTGAAGCTCTTACTTTTCTATTACGGGTGGCACTGAGAATACTCTGTTAAAAGGGCTACTGCTTAATTAATTTAGCTTTCACCCTACAGTGCAAATGAGTATTAGAAAAGGAAAATGAAGAAGCTAAATTATCTGATTATCTATCACTTCACATGGGATGTATTTGATGACATATGGGATGACTTTAGGTGCTTTGCTTATTATTGAGTGAACAGTGATACCCCCACACATTAATGACATATTACTACTAAACTAAAGTTATTAAGGGAGGTAGGGAGTGTCCACCGTAATAACCGGATATATGCTGTGCTTGCAGTTGCATTACAAACTACTGCTACTATTCATTGTAGTATTTGGACAACGTTACAACTTCTTTTCCTTGCCTTTCCTACACTGGAACGGACGTGCGGGTGCGGTGTTACATGCTCTTCAAAGTAACACTTAGTTCATCCAGTGACCGTCTACTCTCTCTAGAATAGATACACATATGCTATCTAAGAGTCAGATAGTACCATGAATGATCCAGGCATCCATCCATTCAAAGTATATTGCACACATACAGTTTCTGTCTCACCCACCCAGGCTGTTCTCCTTCCACCCATCCTTGCTTTATCATTCACCCAGCCATGCACCATACCATTTTCTTACCTTCCCAGCAACCTCGGGGACCAAGCAAACACATATCATTCTTCTTTGCCAGTCATCATTACATTTCTCGTGCTTCCACACTTACTTACACACTTCTTTCGCTTTTCGTTCATCCCATCCATCAAGTTCACCTCAGATCTGATTGGGATTCTTCTCGCCAAAATCTTCACAGCTAAGTCGAAGTACATTTAGAGGAGGCTACTACCTGCTTTTTTTATAATACACCCGTGCAGAAAGCACACTCTGCAGTCTTCAATCTCAATGACTAAGGAATGTATAGCTTACCTCTGCCCGCCGCCACCGTGTGAACCCTCACAGGCATGTCCTTGTCCGGCACTTGCACCGCCTCCTCCCCAGAGTTGTCCTCCTCGTCCAATGCCACCACCACCTCCGCGCTGGCCCCGTCTCCAGATGTTCCACCTACAAAGTACATTTAATAATGTTAGAATACACCATTCACTACTATATAATATTTGGTCTAGGAGGAAGAAAGAAATGTGAAAAAAACAGTGTACAATTTAATAATTTATGACTGTGTACTCTAGAGTAAAAATGTCCCTTTTTCCAGGGAAGGCTGTTGTCTTGCTGCACTTTTTGGCACAACTGATGAATGTTTGCTTTTTACTTTTTAACACGCACCACTTTTTCTCCTAACAGACAGAACCTTGACTTCTAAGAACACAAGCAGGATCAAGTTCAAACCAGGTGAGAGCTCGGCTCGACCACAAGAAATATGTCCAATTAATCGTCAGCACTAAGCACTTTTCCATTTTCAGTTACAAGTTCACTTTTATGACAAACTTGAATTTAATAAATGTGTTTACTTTTAATAAAGCTTTGAAACTTAAATAGACTCTGTGGTTTTTGGTCCTCCAGACTAGAGTGGATGAGCTAAAGGTTTTCGAATTTTTGCAAGCATGAGTCAGTGCCTCTGCCATCGGTGACTTTGGGAGCTAAATGACTCTGCCACACTATCTAGTCAGTAAGGAGATTGGGGGTTCAACTACAAAGTCTGTTATCACTGAGGTATGTGGAAAGTTTAACAGTTACAGCACCTAGTATAATTGATAAGCTAAGCGATGCATTATTTAGTGTCCATAGTTCTGTTTGTGCAGATTTGTCCCTGCAACAGTAGTAGAATGGATTGTCCTCCTATCCAAACCAAAAGTAAAGTAGTATCTTATTCTTTCTTGGTGGTGGTCATTCACCTTTTTATTGTTGGCAATGGTCAAAGCACAAACATTTAGAATACTTGAAAAGACATTATGGACAATCCCAGAGGACTGCACTCAGTGCATAGAGCTATTGCTGACTAGAATGGGAGTCCAATGGAAATTCCAAATGTGCAATCTTAGTTAGCTACACAGACAGACTAATAAGAATAATCTAGTAATACCACACGGAGTCATAGTCGAGGCAGGATAAGAATTTAGATCCTGTCAACAAGAAGATCAAATACGATTTAGAAAAAATCGAATGAGGAACGCTAGGAAAAAATAAGTACTCTATATTAAAATTAAAACTTACTGGGGCCAGCAAAGGAGCCCTCGACTGCCCGGTCCTGGCCTGCATCGTCAACAGTACCCTCCTCCTCCTCCTGTGTCCTCCTCTTGCCCCTGGGGGAAGCTGATGTACAACATGAAAGAAAGAAAAACAGAAAACATGGATGATATTTCTCAACCAAATCAAACATTTCAAAAGAACTAACAAAGTAACAAAATATTTTTGCGAAATAGCAAATAGGGAACGACTCCCCGGGATATATTATTGACCAATCTCATGTGGTCGACTACGTCATTACTTTAGTATTGCTTGATTTGCGGACCGTCGAATTGGAAACTACCCTATGTAACTCACTAAACAAAGTACTAAAAAGGTTTGCCTAGGATTGGCAGGCAGCAGTCCGCAGCACGCAAAGTGACAGCCAAAGTCCATCGTGACTGAAGATCAGCGACAACACTAAAGTTTACTACTACATTAACCAGTCATTAAAATACTCAAACTATTAATCCACCACCACTATTTCTTCTTATCGCCATGTGTACAAAGGAAGGACTGGACTTGAGTCTGTAGGGGCTGATTTAGAAGGCCCTTGCGGCTCTTTTGCTCCATTGTTGCGTGACTTTTGTGACGCAGCGACAGCACAAAAGAGGCGCAATGGTGCGGCGTATATTAACAATGGGAGATGCATCACGTTGTAAAGCCCTGCGCCAATAGGGGGCGTTCCGGTGCAAGGGAGGGCGTTCCTAAAAGTGGCTGAGGGAAATCTACAAGATTTCAATCAGTCACTTTGATGACAATGATGCGTGACTCAAACCCTGCGCCTGCTTGAAGCAGACGTTCGGCTTGACGCAGCATTGGGGAGATAGGGCACCCCAGAGCATTGATGGAGCTGCACCATCGTTGCGACGCAACTCCAGCAATGCGCCGCCTTTACGGCACAGATGCGTAACGCTTTGGTGACGTTTTGGGCCCATGGCGCGCCGCATTGTAAATACGGCGCACCATGGGTGATGGTGGTGTGACTCACAATTACTGGCGCATCCCTGCAACTTTAGCATTACGCAGTTCTTTCAACTACACTCATACATAATTTCACAGGCCAATGAAATGAACACAAAATCTAAAACAAATAAGCATAGTAGCAACACTACTGAGAAGAAGGAGAGCAGTGTACCTGAAATGCACAGAAGATTTTGAAATAAAATTTACCTTCAATGTAATGAGCAGCATTATTGCTCTTGGTAAAAAACAAAAATTTGCAATATAATAACACAGCAGGAGAAAACATAGTAGTAAAGACATAGCTACTACTACTCACCAAGCCCGGGGATCTAAAGGCCAAGGAGGTCGAGCAGATCTCGCTCACGGGTCAGGACATCCGTCCAGCGGTGGGTGGCCTGGTTGTAGGTGCGCCTGACCCGAGAGTGGTGGTAAATGGCCTGGCACACCTTCTCCCACCGCTTCCGGCGCTCCCGGGCCCCGTACCCGGCACTGATCTTGCCGCCTCCCATGATGGTCCTGGGGAGGCGGCGCTGAACATAAAAAACGAGTTGGGCCACCTCCTCCGGGGTAAAGATCTCCCGTGGCATCACTAGCTCCCCCCTCAAACGCCCGCACGGGAGCCGGACACGGGGTGCGGGACCCTTCCCCTTCTCGGGATGCTTCCCGGCTCCCTTCACCATGGTCTGGGCGGAAAGGAATAAAGAAAATAGAATAGGGAAGAGAAGAAAAGAAAAGAGTTTACAAAAGTAGTTTAAAATTAACCAAAAGTAGCAGTAAACACAAAAATATAGGGCTAGAAAAATAGAGGGATAGATAATAAGTAAAATAGATCAAAAAAAACTTCAAACAAGCAAAGGATGGCAGAGATTGACAGAGGATACAAAGACCATGCCCAGAACCATAGCAATGAATGAGAAACAAGATGGCCGCGCCCGTTCACGACCGCGCGGGTAAGATTTTCCTTGCGAACACGCGCAAAACTGTACTGGCAAGCCGCGGACTTTGCGAGATTACACTTCGCGCCCGGAAACGGAAATACGTCAGGCAAACAAGATGGCTGCGCCCTTGAACGACCGCGAGGGTAACTTCGCGCCTTGCGCTACGAGCGGCTCGCAAAAACGCACAAAACCTTGCCAACTAACACGCCGCAAAAAAAACAAATTGCATATTCGCACGAATTTGCGGCTTCCGAATCCGATCTTGCGCATGTTCGCGCCCTGCGAATCCCGCGAAAATGCAGAAAAACGAGTTTTTCAAAACTGAAAGCACTCGGCAGGGGCAAGAGTTCAAACTCATCATTAGTAACAATTCCCGGTAGTGCTTCCTGACTGGGGCCCCTCCAGAATTCAGTTGCTAGTTGCAACAATTGTATGACCCTGCTCTGACCCTCACAGCAGGCTCATAGAATAGCTACAAGTAGGCCACAAAGGTCCTGGGGAAAAAAAATGCACTGCAACAGAAAGCAAAATTACAGATAAGGAAGCAGGTGCCAGACTGGAATTTTAAAACAGTGACACATTAATAAACTAACCCCAAATTAATTCGTCTCAGTTGAAGCAGGGCTGGTGTGCTTGCTTTTCCCCCCCATAATCTACAGTAATGATGAACCAGAGGGTGGCATTGATGTAACAGAGGGTTGCAGTGGTGAAACAGAGGGTGCTGGGAACCTGTGATGATGAACCAGACATAGAAACAACATAATTCGCGACCGTTGCGCGCCGAAATGTAAGTTCGCAATTGCGAACTGGTACGAAACCCTCGCGAACTGGCAGAAATCCTTGCGAACACACAAAAAAAAAAATCCGCAAATTTGCAAGAATTCGCGGATTTTGCGGATTGCGAGTTCGCAAATCCGCAAAATTCGCGAACGCGAGATTCGCAAAATTCGTCCATACTTAAAAGAAGTGTGCAGACACCAATGCTATTAAGAAACACAAGGAAATCCCTAACGCATCTGCATTCTCGGAAGAGGTTGACACAGATGACATCTTAAGGAACAAAGAAAGACAAATTAAGGATGAGGAAGTTGTCACTTTAGTTTTTTCAATAATGGAAAATATGCAGTCATTGGCTATGAAGGATGTCTAGTGAAGCAGAAAAAAGGCCATTTGATTAATGATCGAAAATTGAGTAATTGCGTAATTTGGGCATAAAAGTTATATTATTGAAAGTAGATGGTTATAGTTCTGGTTAATTTCCATTCAGAGTGTCCTACACAGCACCACTCTAGGTAAACACTACTTTATGTAAAACATGGGACATAGCACTCATTGGAATGTTTGTGATCTTTCCTGTTAAGTTGCATCATAAGTTATTTTAACCATTCCATATAAAGTCATGCATAAAGTCATGCATAAAAATGAATACACAGACACAAATAACATGTGTATCCAAAAACAAAATACAGATTTCGGCCTTATTTATTGCCTCTAGTTTTCAAAGGTAAATTTCTGTGGAAAACATGCACATTAAGGGTTGCCTTTCCTTAAACCTTTGTTTTTTTTTAAAAATTGCAAGAAACAAAAAGTCTTCCCTTCCATAAATAACCCAAGACTTTTATTTTGTTATGGCAAGGAAACGAAATAGAGAATAAACTATAGTTGGTCACCATGGGGTTTAAAAAAGGGATGGTTCTTCACCAGATTAGATATTTACCCAGACCCTCATTCTCCAATGTGATGAACTAGGCTAAAATTCTTCTGGTGCCTGCACCCTGTCACAGAATATCACCCCAAAACATGAAAGCGCCCAAACACCAGATTGAGTTGAACCCCACAGTAAACATTATTTCTTCAGGGCCTCAGAATTTCTTTTGCTTTGCTTATGGAAATTGTGGGATATAGGACAGATAAGGTGTCACCATTAAGAAAGGGTAGTATTTAAATTTGCAGCTCAATTATGTTTAAACTTTTGAAAATATGATATGCTAGCTTGAACTTATGATTTACATTTGACGCCGAATTCAACAGCTTAAGTAAGTAGGTTTTCGTAGTTGTAACTTTAAAGGGTGATGTAGCAAACTGTAAAGATTTTCTAAAACAGTGGAGCGTATTTAGTTTTTTAATGTACATGTTTTTGAAACGATTACACAAATGAAACATTTGTGAGTTTTAAATTTCCGGAGAAGTATAATTTACCAATAGTTTTCTCTGTAGATGTTTTTCCATTAACAAACCCAGTTCCATCACCCGCCCAGGATATCACTACTGTTCCCCATGTCATAAAACCTTAGGATGTTCAATAACTGAAACAGCTAATATGGGTTTACTTACAGGGGACATCTTTTGTTCTGTTTTGTAAAGTAAAACTATTGTGAACGCAAGTATTATACATAGTAAGTGTTTAATATAGCATTTGTCAGTCATTGGTAAAGCAGCTAGAACCTGTTCACTCTTGACACCCCAGGTGCTGTTAATGTTGCACTATAGTGCTGCATCGGGAATACGGACAACCCTATTGATGTCGATTTTTCATTATTGATTATTGTAAAGAAATGGCGACTCCCCCCTTTAGCAGATTTTGCTTCTGTTTTAATAAAAATGTTTTAAGGTGTTTACTGTTTTTGTTGCGATGTATATATTTATAAGTTATTAAAGTGTTATAATCCCACTACTTTGTTGGAGTGCTATATATTTTTAATGTGACACATAATTGTGAAGACTTTGATGTACAAAAAGGCATCCCTGGAATCTTCCGCTTCAGGCTCGGTCCCACACACCCTCACAGTGAGAATCCCCTCCCCAATCACAATACAGGATGGTTATCAGATTGTAGGAACGCGTGTAGTGTGACGGATCTCATCGGGTGGGGGCCTTGATCTACTGTAACTCCTTTGAAGAAGGGTGATTCTTTACAGTTGAGGCCATAAACTACATCCGCAGGGCTAGGTGATAGCCTGGAACCGGCCTGGACAATCGGACACAGAAGAAGAGGAGTGTAAGAGTGTGCGGTAGTGAATAGGGTGAAAGGGAGGTGTCGGACGGGCACAGGGTGTGATTCTCAGGGAAGAGCAGCGCAAATGAGGGGAGGTTTATGGCCCATGCATAAGACAGAGAGCGGGGGTGACCAGTGCGTGGGGGAGATGCTTGCAAGGGTGGGGAGCCATGCTGAGGATCGGCAGCGTGCAGAGAGTGGGTCTGGTCAAAGCATCTAAAATGGCTGACGTGCACGACAAAAGTGTGGCATTGGAAAAAAGCAAGATGGCGCACACAATGTTTATTAATACGGATTAATTTATAACAATTATTTTTAACAATATATTTACTCGCAGTGTCAAAATGGCGGTCAACACTTCCTGATTTCCTTCGAATCGAACGTCAACAGACGTCACGCAGCAAAAAAAAAAAAAAACGCTCACGCGCAGCCGCCAACACAAAATGGCGAATTCCCGTTTCGCTACCAGTTTGCGACCAGGGAAGCGCTTCTACCGCGAAAAAATATTTTTTTTTATTTGCCCCACAGGACCCTTTAATAACCCCAACATCATTCCTAGGGGGTCAAGAGGGGTCTACCTTGCCCCCTTTCATTAAATTCCCCCTTCGTTTTTCTCCTACTCTTGTCTCTCGATCCTACCGAGAGACAAGATGGCGGCCGCACCGGACTGTTTAGAATGTTGACAGACACCGGAGAGCCAATCAGCTTCGCTTCGCAAAGCTCCATTACGCGAAAAGTACGCGATCTGGAGCGCTATCCGGGACGCTGTCACAGATATATCTGTTTTTTTAAACGCTAATTTCTCGAAATCCACTGGAGCACATATATTGAGACCCAGCAAACGCCAAAGTTATTAGACATAGAATTTTCAAAAGTTCCATAGAGAAAAAATCCTAACTATATATACTTACTGTCAACCGCCAGTAGGTTTTATATATATATATATATATATATATATATATATATATATATATATATATATATATATATATATATATATATATATATATATATATTACCTACGCCAGTAAATATATATATATATATATATATATATATATATATATATATATATATATATATATATATTACCTACTGGCGGTCGCCAGTAAGTATATATAGTTAGGATTTTTTCTCTATGGAACTTTTTAAAATTCGATGTCTAATAACTTTGGCGTTTGTGGACGGAATTGGCTGAAATTTTCAGGAAAATGGCACATTTTGTTTCTGAGCAGCCCCTGAAAATTCGGGTGGGTTTCGTCAAGGGGGGGCCGAGAAAAAAGGGGGGTCCCAAAACGCATTTTTCCCATTCATTTTTCCATAGGGCGTTTGGCCTCACTTTTAGCTCGAACGGCTGAATGGATTTACACGAAACTTGGCAAAATTGTAGGGACTGTTAGCCCGATGTGCCTTTGCTAGGTCTCAATATATGTGCTCCAGTGGATTTTGAGAAATTAACGTTCAAAACAAGATATATATCTGTAACAGCGCTCCGGGCTGCGCTCCGGTCCGCTTACTTTTCGCGAAACGGAACTTTGCGAAGCGAAGCTGATTGGCTCTTCGGTGTCTGTCAACATTCTAAACAGTCCGGAGCGGCCGCCATCTTGTCTCTTGGTAGGATCGAGAGACAAGAGGAGGCCAAAACAAAGGGGGAAATTACCATAAGGGGGCATAGTAGATCCTCGTTGACCCCTAGGTTTTATGTGGAGGTTTTAAAAGGGCCCAGGAGGATCAAAAAAAAATTTTTTTTTTTTTTTGGCCTGGTGAGCGCCAAGTTCGCGAACCGGGAAGCGTTCTGGGCAGCGTACTATAAGGATAAAAGAATGATAGACTTTTCTAATACTGTATGTTAATTGTTTGTTGTTTTTGTTGTTTTTTTTTGTTTTCTTTATTTTTAAAGTATTTTTTTTTATTTTGATTGTGTTCCATAATTCATTAAATTTTCTAACATTTCAGTGTCAGAAATTTCAAAATTGAATATAGGTTGTAACATGTCCTCATTTTGAAGCAGGTTATCCACTGCTTCAACACATTGTAGTAGTTCCTGGTCTCTACTTTGATCCATAAAATCATCAATTTTTTCTTGGCTGCTCTCCTCCAGTACAATTGTAAATTTAACTTGTTGCTCGCCTTCCATTTTCCCTGAAATTTTGATTAAAAAAATATATATTAGTAGAGATAGGGCACTGTTGGGATTAATTTTAGATAGGCAGTTTTTATCAGTGAATTTATCTTTTGGCAGTGTATAGTATCAGAGTGGAAATAGGACTATAAAAAAGTGTATGTGATTTAATCAAGACAAGCCTAACTCCATTCATAACTATAACAGAGAAGTCTATCTAAATCTATAACTACTATAGAGGGATAGTATATATCTATCAGAAAAAGTCTACCATATTAAGTTATAGTGCACAATATACTTCAGTTTTAAAAATAACAACTTACCTTCACAAACAAGTTGAAGTGTTTGATAGCTATTCAAATGTGATGTACAAGTACAACAAGAAGTAGCAGTCAAAATGGCTGTGTTTTCTTCTCCTCCTTTATATATATACAGGTATATAACCAATCAAATGTCAGGTAATAAAAGTAGAAAATGAAAGTAACATTTTCATTGGTTGTCAATTCCAACACTTCAGATGTGTTTTGTGAAGTAATGTACCTCACGGTACTTTGAGAGGTCTACAGGCTTAATGGCTAAATGGAATTTCAATCAAATTTGTGAAAATGAAAGGGATTGTTATGTAGTATGAGCTAATCTATATTTGGTGAGAGTGTCTCTAGTCGTTTTTCTGTAAATTACTTTCCCACCTTTTTTTGGCACCGCTTCCCGGGAAGCGGCTCGGTTCGCGAACTTTAAGCGTCACGGGAGTCCACCATTTTGTGTTTCGGTCGCATTAAGATACAAGATGGAGGACAAATAATGTTTAGAATGGGTAGAAGGGGTCATGGTAGACTTATCTTGACCCCCTAGGTTTTCTGAGGGTGGCTGAGGAGGCTTATATGCGCGGAAAAAAAACATTTTTTTTTAAAATTCCGCGAGGTTAGCTTTCGGTTCGCGAACCGGGTAGCGCCCCGGGGAGCGTAATTTGTGGAAAATTAGTGAAAAAAGTTAGAAAAAAATAATAATTGTGAGTGATCAGATGACGGGTAGCTCTGAGAAGAGCTTTTGGGTTGATGGTACATTTAGGTACTTATAAGTAGGTACCAATGCACAGTCTTAAATTTAGAATGAAAATTCTGTTGCCCTCATCTGAGAAGTGAACTCCATCTCCTCTGTAGATATCTTGCATGTAGTAACGCAAGTTATTGTTGTACAAGGAGCCCATTCCATGGTCTCTCATGTAAGCTGAAACAGATTTGTTTACATGCTTCCTCGCTTTCTCAATTTGTGGACAAAATTGGTTGGACCACCTCCATTTCTGTCTTTGGCATATATTGGAATATACCAAGGCAGTTTGAGGTAAAAGTGCCATTAATTGCTCAAAGGTGTCCTTTAAAAGCATTTCCAGACCTACTCCAGTCAAAGTGCCCAAATCATTACCTCCACAGTGCACAATTAACAGGTCAGGTTTTGGCAAATGCATAAAGGTTTTCACCAATGGTATCAATTGGTGACATTTTAATCCTCTTTGGCCCAACCACTTAATTTCCACATCTTGTAAATTGAGGTTAGGTAAATTTCTGTTCTCAGCATACCTTTGAGCCCAGTGGATGTAACTATGTCCAACAATCCAGACTTTAAACATGGTGAGAGAAGGTTGTGCTGCAGTCAGATGAAGTGTGGTAATGAAAGGGCAGTTGAAACAGTAGGAGTTTGTAAAGAAAAAAAACGGTGGAGTTTCAGTGCTAATGATTCATTAGCAGTGATTGGTGGATTTCCATTTCTGAAAACAGAAGGTTAGGGTGCATGGATGTGCTCTTTGAAAGATGCAATTTGAATGGTCAAGGAAAAAACATTTAATGAAAGATTGCACTGGATACGCAGGTGCACTGAGAGTTCAGAGTTCAATTGAAACATTGTTGTGTGAATTTGCAAACATGAGAGGTCTTCCAGGAGGTGGTTGCTATGGAAAAAAGGCAGAGAGGGCAGAGGGGGGAAGGGTTTTGATTTGAAAAAAGTGAGGGAAGAGTTATGATTGGCTAATATGAGAGATATGTGTAATGAATATCTGTATTTCTGTGCTTTCAATAGCTGCAGCCTCTGGAGTGCATCCTGTTTGATCTGCTCAAGACAATTTGGTGTATTTCTGAGACTGTTTTGAAACTCAAAAAGTATTTGCTAAGGTGAGAAAAGATTTATTTAATTTAGATAGAGAATAGTATGATTTAAGGAGAAACTGATTTGTAAAGTTTGTTGTAAATACGCTCCCACCTGTGCTTTGCAAATTTAGATTTTGATTATGGGAGTTACATAGCCATGTTAATAATGTCCCAAAAATGGTGCAAGGGCATTCAATAAAACGCTTTCATGTGTCTCAAGGACATTTTCAGTCATTTCTTCTTGAATGCAGGTATACGATTGATTTATATGCTGTGTTTAAAAACGATTTTTTCAAATCAATTACATTTCTGGATATGTACTGCTAGAGCTTCATAGGTTGTTTTGGGTCATATTTATAAGGCATTTGAGTGTCTATGATGTTATTTTTCCCTTTTTCAATGGAAAGCGTTCCTCATGGGGCAAGTTTGTTGTAAATACGCTCCCACCTGTGCTTGGCAAATTTAGATTTTGATTATGGGAGTTACATAGCCATGTTAATAATGTCCCAAAAATGGTGCAAGGGCATTCAATAAAACGCTTTCATGTGTCTCAAGGACATTTTCAGTCATTTCTTCTTGAATGCAGGTATACAATTGATTTATATGCTGTGTTTAAAAACGATATTTTCAAATCAATTACATTTCTGGATATGTACTGCTAGAGCTTCATAGGTTGTTTTGGGTCATATTTATAAGGCATTTGAGTGTCTATGATGTTATTTTTCCCTTTTTCAATGGAAAGCGTTCCTCATGGGGCAAGTTTGTTGTAAATACGCTCCCACCTGTGCTTGGCAAATTTAGATTTTGATTATGGGAGTTACATAGCCATGTTAATAATGTCCCAAAAATGGTGCAAGGGCATTCAATAAAACGCTTTCATGTGTCTCAAGGACATTTTCAGTCATTTCCTCTTGAATGCAGCTATACAATTGATTTATATGCTGTGTTTAAAAACGATTTTTTGAAATCAATTACATTTCTAGATATGTACTGCTAGAGCTTCATAGGTTGTTTTGGGTCACATTTTTCAATTACATCACTAGTGTTTCCTAAGTTTATGAATGACATTGTGCAGATGAAGTTTAGGTGTGACCACAGATTCAAAAGATGTCTGCCCTTTGTTCAAGAGTGAAGAGGACATGACTTACTTCATTGCTAGGCCTTCACATGTATTATCTCCTTTGTTTTCTTCAACAAGTGAAAATCTCATCTGCAACCGTGTGTTGGCCTCACCTTAAACAAACAAAACAGGTGATGGACCGAATGTGGATCAATGACACCCATTTACCCCAGTCCAAAGATCTGGGCCCAAACAAACCTCTAGATAGGCCACACTTTATCGTCAACTTGAATAAATCATTTAAAATGTTAGGGAGAGATTTATGATTGTTGTATGCCTGTTTTATACCACTGTGTGTCATTTTTGTGACGCAGTGGTGGTGCCAAAGATTTGCTATGTTATATAATAAGTAGGGTGTTAAGTTTATGATGACTGTTATTCATTTACTGTTTGGTAATAGTGGTTAATAACAGTTTTTTATTATATTTTTCCACAGATTCAACTGCACATCATTTCTAAATTGAAAAAATGCCAACTAAAAATCGTATTACAAAGGCGAGAAAACGTCAAAGACAGCAAGATCATGTATTATTGCAGCAGTCCTCTACCCAAAATACTCGTGAAATCACCAAGAAAGCTCCGGGTAAGAGCACGAAATCATTCATAAGAAATATTTGTAGTAAAAAAAGTATTTCTCCCAAAAAATTTTCAGTCCAGAAAAAGAAAAGCAATTTAAATGGAAAGGAAAGACCCATCAAAAATGTTACTGGTAGAGGAAGAGATAACTCTGTGCATGATAGTAGAAGGAAACAACAGTTTAGGGACATTCGAAAACGAATGTTCCGCAACAGGATAATAGTTAATTTATTAAAAAATATTAAGAAAGGCCAACAGAAAGTGACATTTTATAAGAAGAAGAAAAATGTAGAGAAAATTATTGATCATGCTTTTGAAATTAAGCGAAAGTTGTTTATTTTGATAATCAATAGAATTAGGAAACTAAACAAGGTAATTTCTGATTTCAAATCAAATAGTAGATGGAAGAGAGTAGTAAATCGTAGTAACTTTTGTGAAGTTTTTTCCGGAGAATGGATGCATAGTTCAAGTTGTGAGGCATTTTTTAATGAGGAGAGTTATTTTCAGGATAATGATTTGGTGTTTGCAGTTGACACCAGTGGTCGAGCTTATGAAGTGAAGGATGGTTGTCCAGTTGAAAAAGAAAAACTTGTGACAACAGAGACAGACGAGGTGTTAGGTAATGAGGTTTTAGGAAGACGTCCTAAGCGTCCTGTGTACACCTGGAAGTGTAGTTCTATTTGCAGTGTGCGACAGGATTCCATCAATTTGCTTTGTGATTTTGTATGGACATTTAATAAGAAAAGTTTGAAGCAGAAAATGAAGTTGTTGCAAGAATTAGATCCTTGCAGAGTGAGAGAAGCGACAGGTTTGCATGGTCATTCACCGGCTTGTCTTTCCAGGAGAGTATGCCAGAGTGTTTTTCATCATTTCAGGATGCTAGCAGTGCATCATAATAAAGTCAGGAAAATAGTGAGAATGTTGTATCATGCTAAGAGTCCAGCAATTATGCTTAAACAATTATGTGCTGCTCTTTTGCATGGTTCTGAAATAGATGTCAAGAATATTTGTGAAGAAATTGAGTTTTGTTACTTTGGAAATAAAGATGAGAATGTTCAAATTGACCCAGAAGTAGAGGGTAATGTTGAAGATAATGTACAGGTTTCTAGTACAGATAAATTTCAGAAGGAAATTCCCACGTTTCAGATGAAATCAAGTGAGAGGCCTAATTTCACTTGTGTGTGTTGTCGACGCACTTATTATGAGAATCAAACTAAGTTAGTGGATTTATATGCAAAAAGTGAAAGGGAAATTAATAGTGAATGGAAGGATTTTGCCACATACTTGATGGTAGAAAATTGTTTTGATTTGGGATTGGATCAACGTGTGTGTACTTATTGTTGTAACAAATTAAACCAAAACCAGATGCCTGCTAGGGCGGTTCATAATAATCTGGAATTGGTTGAGGTTCCTTCTGAATTGAAGGATTTAAATACTTATGAATATATTTTGATTCAAAGTATCCATCCCTTTCAGGCAATTGTAAGAATGGAGCCAAAGACAGGGAAGTTGCCTCCATCAGATTTACAGAGAGGATTAAAGGGAAGAGTTGTTTATTTGCCTCTAGATTTGAACAAAAACATTAACACAATTGGAGTAGAAAAAGTGGAAGAGGAACCTCTGGTTATCTTGGTTAATGGGGTTCCGACAAAGAATAAGAAAATATGGCAAGATTTAGTGGATGTTAGGAAAGTCAAAAATGCAACATTGTATTTGAAGAAAAATAATAAGTACTATATAAATGTATATGTTGCAGAAGAGGATAGCGATTTGTGTGCTGGCCAAATTGAGAAAGTAGAGGCCTCTAAAAGTGAAGAAATATATGAACATTATAGTGTTCATCCTTTGCATTCCAAGGAAGTCATGGGGAATGCAATTGAGTTGTTTCAAATGAAACAAGCCAAAGGGAGTCCCATTAGTGTTTGGGAGGAAAGTTTGGAAGCTCGGTGTTTCCCACAGCTATTTCCAACAGGTCAAGGAGGAAGATATGATGAGCGGCCTCATCAAATTCCTGCGTCTGAATACCGGACTTTACGATTGTATGCAGAAGATCCTAGGTTTCGTCAATGCATTCCCTATTTGTTTCATCTCTTGTTTGAAAGCGATCTGTCTGGACTGTCATATGCAGTGAACCACATCTTAAAAAGTGGTATACAGATGTGAAACATCTCGGCAAGTGACTTTATGCATAAAGTCAATGTCCAAGACAGTATTTTGGATTCTCACCTAATTAATCTCATGTCAGCGTGGTACTAATGAGTACTGGTATCGTCGTCATGGTGATTTAAAATGTATGCTGAGGAACTTAGGAACTCCAACATGGTTCCTTACTCTGAGCTGTGCCGAGTATGGCTGGGAAGACTTACTTGAATTTCTACGAGAGGCAAATGGAAATATTGAAAACATTGAATTCAAGACACCTGGAGAACTGTGTTCTTTGGATCCAGTGAATGTATGCAGGTACTTCAATCATAGATTTGAAGCTATGATGTCTTTCATCACATATAAGAAGAATCCACCTCTTGGAGAGGTGTTGGATTTCTTCTGGAGAAAGGAGTACCAAGCAAGAGGTGCTCCTCATATACATATGTTGCTGTGGATCAAGGATGCACCTAAATTTGGAACAGATCCGGATGACTTAGTGATGAACTTCATAGAACAGTATTCTACGTGTGCTGTTCCAAACGCAACGGAGAAGAAAAGCCTAAGAGAACAAGTTCTACGTTTCCAAAGCCATCGTTGTGGAAAGTACTGTCGTCGTAAATTCAGAAACAAGGACAAGTTCTACACCAAATGTCGTTTCAACTTTCCACGACCGGTGATTTCTAAAGGAAGAGTGAACAGTTTGATGTCTTCGCTGCGACATAATGTCACGAGGAAATCACCCAAAAATACATACAGTTTGAAAAGGAACGAAGAGTCCAAGTACATCAACGACTACAACCCAGTGATTTTGTCCATGTGGAATGCTAACATGGATATACAGTTTGTGGCTGACAACTGTATGGCTGTGGCTCGGTATGTGACATCTTACATCACCAAAAAAGAAAAGACAGAACTGAAGGATATGTGGGAGGACATTTCCCATGAAAAGAGCCTCAGCAAGAAGTTGTACAGTTTCAGTCTGAAGATGTTGTCGCATCGAGAAATTGGAGCTTATGAATGTTCTGACCGGTTGTCTTCAGCAAGTCTCTATGCCAAATCCAGGAGTATCGTTTGGGCGAGTCTTGGTCTTGCTGCAACGCGAAATCGAGTTCTAAAACCTGTCCGGGAAATTGAGTATTTGGCAGAAAAGGAACCAAACAGTACTGACATTTTGAAGACCAACATGTTGGATACATATTATCCAAATCGAAGCAGTCACCTTGAGAATGTTTGTCTATATGAGGTTCTACAAAATTATATATTCAAGAGGAACATCAAAGAAGATATTGAGAAAGGAGTGTATGCTGTAATTGGAAGTGAGGGATGTCTGGTCAAGCAAAGAAAATGCCAATTAGTAAACCATCGAAAATTGAGTGGCGAATCTCCAGAAAAAAAGGAGTTTTTCTATTTAGCACTTTTGCAACTTTTCAAGCCTTGGCGTGCAGAAGAGGAACTGCTTGGAGATTTCCTCTGTTACGAAGACTCTTTCACTGCTGCTAAGGAGACCATAGAATGTCCTGCTTTTCCCAAATATCAAGAAATGCTAACTTTGGAAATTGAGCAGGAAGCAACGATTGCAGCCGAGATTGCCAGAGACAGTTCTCAGGACAGTCAGAGTTCTGTTTCATTGAGTCAAGATCCACTTGGAGGACCTATTATCGAAAATGAAGCTGCCACTGCTATGAATGAAGTGGAAAGAGCCATGGCACATGCTCAGGAGGATTCAGTTAACTTAGAAGACTTGGAAAAACAACTCAACGTTGAGCAGAGGAAAATATATGATGAAGTAACCAAGCAAATTGAGCATGGATTAAGTCATGAGAAGAAAGAGTGCTCATGTACATCGTTGAAGCCTGTCCGATTGTACGTGAGTGGAGAAGCGGGAACTGGAAAAAGTTTCCTCATTAAAGCAATTTCTTGTTATTTGCAGGAAAGGACTGAGTCATCGCTGTCTTGTGTTGTCACTGCTCCTACTGGACTGGCAGCACATAACATTAAAGGTATTACTTTGCATCGTCTACTGATGCTGCCAGTGGAGCATGACAACAAATTACAATACCACAAGTTATCTGGGGATGCTTGTTGTGAAGTTTCAAGAGTCTTGAGGAAAATGAAACTTCTTATCATTGACGAAGTAAGCATGGTTTCCAATGTCATGCTTGCCTTTGTGCATTTGAGAATGCAAGAAGTTCTTAAAACTGAGTATGATGTGTTATTTGGTGGCAAACACATCATTGTTTTCGGAGATCTTCTGCAGCTGACACCAGTAAAAGGTCAACCTGTGTTCAAAATACTCACGCATGAAGATACCAGGAAGTGCCTAGGGAGCATTGGCAACGTCAATATATGGTTAAACTTCAATTATCCTGAACTGCATGAAAATATGCGTCAGGCGAAGGATGAAGATTACAAGAATATTCTACAAGATATTAGAATTGGAAAAGTGACCGAGCATGGAAAAGAAGCTTTAAATGCACGATTACTTTCAAATTTATATCCCGAACAAGACATTGTGCCTGAGAATATTTTTCAGAAAATTACTGAGAAGAAATCCGGAATATGTTTGATGCCAACTCTTGCAGAATGTGCCATCTTCAACAACAAAATGTTGAATTTAGAAAAGCAAGAGATTGTGAAAATTGAAGCTATTGACAAAATAGAGCATATGGGATCAACAATTATTTTGTCAAAGAATTTGAAATTAAAATTGGATTAATTAGAGAAGACTATATCTAAAACAGCGGGTTTTGAAAAGACTTTGAATGTGTGTTTAAATTGCCGAATCATTTTGAGAAGGAATTTACATGTTGAAAGAGGTCTGGTAAATGGATCAATGGGTAATGTTGTTGATTTTGAGAAATACAGAAATAGAGATGGAATAGAATTTTTAAAAATTAAATTTGATGGCATTGAGGAAGTACAGCTAATTGGTCGTTGTTCTGCTAGGTTTTTGCTTGTTAAAGAATTATATGTTCGCCGTAAACAGTTTCCTGTTTGCTTGGCATATGCGGTGACAATCCATAAATCGCAAGGTTTAAGTGTAGATAGTGCATTGGTGAATATTGGCAGTTCTGTGTTCAAGGAGGGTATGGCATATGTGGCATTGTCACGAGTTAGAACTTTATCGGGATTGTACTTGATTGACTGTGATGTCACAAACATTTGTGCGGATCTAGATTGTGTTAAGGAATACAATAGGTTAAGAAGAGAGTATGCGGCACATTTGCCTCAATATCCTTTGTTTGAGAAACATGTGGTAGGCCGGAAACGAAGAAATATCAGTAATAGTAGGGAGGTTGTAGCAAAAAGACCAAAAGTCAATGAACCGAAAATTGTTAGCAGAAAGAAAGTGGATTCTGTTGAAGATGTTGTCGGTTTTCAATTTGAAAACAGTTCTGGTGTCAACTGCTATGCAAATGTAGTGGTTAATGTTCTCTTTTCACTAGAGAGTTTAAAAGAACAGATTCTGTTGAATTCAGAACAAATTTTATGCTGTTTGTTGAATTCTGTTTTCGAGAAATGTAGCACTGATCGAACAAAAGTAGAAAGTGTGTCTGAAGTTCGTTATCTGTTAGATGAATGTTCAGGTCAAACAGACTTCTCTGAAAATAATCAGCAAGATTGTCAGGAGTTTTTAATGTATATGCTTGATGTATTGCAAGATGAGGGTGTAGATGTAGATCACCTGTTTGGGCTTTCTTATCAATGGCAGCATGACTGCGAGAACTGTAGGCTATCAAGTACTACTAGTGTAGAATCAGAACGATTTATATATTTAACTTTGCCTGACAGTAAATCAGTCTCCTTTAACCCCTTCGAGGCTGATGACGAGCTGGGCTCGTCATGGTGTAGCCTCCTCAAACACTGATGACGAACCCAGCTCGTCATGAACAATGGGAAATGGCAATATCCAGCACAGGAGAAAAATACCCACAGCAGCTATGTGGTTAATAAGCTAGTAAATGCAGCGGATCACAACATGGAGTGTAGCCAATGTAAATCTGAAATGATGTCAACATTATTTATACGTAGATATGGCCAGTATGTCATTTTAATGATCCAACGATGTAGGCCTGATGGATCAAAATTGTCAACTTTAATAAAAAAAATTGTGGTTTCTCAGCTGTCAATATCAGGAAGGACTTTTGTAACTGTAGCAATTATCTATCACGATGGTCCTTCAACAACATCAGGACATTACACAGCTTATTTAAAGTCTCGAAACGGCTGGTCATTCTGCAATGATTCTGTTGTAACTTTCAAAAAAAAATTGCCGTTTGACCTTAAAAATTCTTACCTGGTGTTTTTAAAACCAAAATTTTAAAGAAAGAATCTCGGGATTTCCTCTGAGGAATTGCAAAAGGTTCATCAAGTAGAGGGAATGTAAGTCTGCAATGCTGTCTAGATTATTGGTCCAAAACTTTTAATTATAATGTCAATTTAAAAATCCAACTATATAAACCTGATGCAAGTAAGTCTGCTTCATAGTAAGCAGTATCAGTGTCATAGGAAAAGGAGAACATGAGTGAGAAAGAAGGGTAAGATATTAGTAGTCCAGGATTGTGAAAATAATCTTAAATGTTTTCTTTTTGAAAGTTGCGAAAATAGAAAATGACGGGATTTGATTGGAAGAATTACAAGAGTTGTGAATCGCTGCAACATGATTTGGCCAAGTGGAAACATGTGGTAGAATGTGAGAAGTCTTTTCGTGTATGTAACATATTTTTCAAAACGATGGAGGTTTTCTTTCAGAAAGTGGCGGGCTGAAAATATTTATAGCACAACAGAGTGGACGCTGTTCATAGGACATCCTTCGACGTCATTGAAAGTAAGTTAATTTTAAGGAGTTTTGAATTCAGATTTCTTAGGTTGTATGGGTTTTTTAAACACAATCATTTTGATTGTGTTTTTTTTCCCCGCTGTTACATGATGAATACCTTCAAGTCACTGATTTAAGTGAAATTTGATACATTCTGAGAACAGCAAAAATAAACCATTTAACATGTATAATTAATGTTCTGCTTTTTGTACTTATGATATACATTTAGAAATGTGAGGTAGATATGGAGAAACTGAGTCTTCTGTAAGTGTCAAAGTTAATGCTTACAGTGCAGTACTTCTGGATACTGTTTTCTTAAAAAAAACTGAATATGCCTCACCTCAAAGAAACCTCTTGAAAGGACACATCTTATTTGCATCCTGAAACAATCATTTACAATGTTAGACACAATTTTATGATGGCTTTACATCTCTTTTACGCTGCTATTGCATCACTATTGTGAGACATCAGCAATGCAAAAGAAGCACCATGTTCCAAAATAGGCCTCACTTCATCAGCATGAAGATACTGTTTGTTTAAAATAAATATCTTTAGGATTGTGTAGGGGACGTAGAGAAGCAGAGGCTTCTGTAAATGTCAAAGTTGTTGAAAAACTGTTTCTTCTTGAACCTTTTCCCTTCTTTTTTCTAATTTTTAAATACATGTTTTAATATTTTTGGAAATGTTTGTTCTCTCTTTTACAGATTGAAAGTATGAAAAAATATTTTTAAAAGTTAACAAGAATTATAAGGTAAATGTTTTCTACTCTTTTTACCCGCAATGCACTGCTGATGATGTCACTGACCATGTCATGAATGATGTAATAAGAGGACATGACTTACTTCATTGGTAGGCCTTCACATGTATTATCTCCTCTGTATTCTTCAACAAGCGTAAAATTGATATGCAACCCTGAGTAGGCCTCACCTTAAACAAACCTCAGGAGAGACCACACCTTATCGTCATCCTGAATTAATTATTTAAAATGTTAGGGATAGATTTATGATATATGTATGCCTCTTTTGCGCCACTGTGCGTCAGTTTTGTGACACACTGGCGGTGCAAAAGATATGTTATGAGGCGTCGAAATTACAAAGTGATGCATTTAGGCAAATGTGTCATGCTGTTTTAAAACCGTGCCACATGAAACCGATGCAGCACTGATGAAAAAGATGCACCATGTTGCAAGACAGGCCTCACAAGGAGTCATATGTATCAAGCTAATTAGAATGCTTTGGCGACATATTTCTGCTGATAAAAAAAGCAAAAGTTTTATTGCCTATGTTGATGATATGGCTCTATGTTATTTACATTTCTTTGCTGTTTCAATTAATCTTTTTCAGTTATTTCTTCTTTTCTGTTTTCTATTTTTTCTCTCTGTTATTCCACATGTTTTAATCTTATTTTGAACATTCACTCACATTCTCCAAGAAACTCTTCTTTGTTATTGTTCTACTCTCTTTTTTTTCTTCCACTTCCTTATCCATTTTGTTTTTCGCAATTATACCCTCTTCCATCTTTTCTTCGTTAAATAGATCTATTAAACAGTATCTCTGGTTTACTCCCTATAGTTGTCTTTCTTTTAACATTACTCTCTGTTTACTTCCCTTATACTAACTCTTTTTTTTTTATTTTTTTATTTTTGGTTTGCTTCTAGTTCGCGAACCGGGCAGCTAACTGGAAAGCGAACCAAAAGAAATAGAGCTTGCCAGAGTGCTAAACATTCTAGCAATTTTATTTGAAAGGGGAGGTAGTTCTGAAAAGAACTTTTTTTAATGTTTTTGTTGTTTTATTTATTTATTTATTTTTTCTAAACATTTTTTGATTTTTTTGTATTTTTGCATAGTTTTATGTTTTTTTTTGTTTTTGATGGAGGGGAAACAACACAAAACAGGCATTGAAAAAGGCTCAACAGGAGCAAAAAAAAAATTACTGTTTGGGTGGGTTAGGGCACTTGTGATTCTCGTAAGCAATGTTCATTAAGTTTACGCTCATGTTCCCACATGAAAGCAATGCCCCGCAATACAAGCAGGTTAGTTTCATGTGTTTAAAGTTCTTTTGAATGTTTGGCACGGTTTCCTGTGCCTCTCCTCCAGTCAAAGAGATATGCAAGGTTGACCTGGCCACAGGAGTTGTTGGGGGATTATCCTGCAGGTCACGCAACTCTGCACGGCTGTAGTTGAGTGGATGCCACCTGCTCATATGGCGATGCATGGTATAGTTTCCCATGCTATACTTTTTTTCAGTGCCTCTTGATAGCCTTTTTTTACAGATATGGCAGGTGGCATATTTTGCATTGAGTTTCTTCTCCCCTCAAGGGATTGAAAAAAACTGCCAGATAAAACTAGTTTTCCGACGGGAAACACGGGGCAACTCCTGTAAGAACTCTTGTTCTTCTCTCTCCTCTTCTTCAAGTTCATCCTCTTCCTCCTCCTCTGCGTTGTCGATGAACCGAGATGATGGTCCTCTCTTCTCATGAGGAGGTGGAGGTGGTGGTGGGGGTGCACCAGCTGAAGCAAGTACAGAAGCCATTGCTCAATTATAGGTAAATGGTCTTTCTCTCACCAAGATGAAAGTCAGAGTGAGGAAAGAAGGAGGGGTTTTCATCATTTGGGAAAAGCAAAAGTTCTAAACCAATGAAAAGTGTTAATTTTAGATCACATGACCTAGTATTACATCATTAGGAAACCAAAAGTGAAATGAACCAATGAAAAGTTTTATAAACAAGTCACATGACCTGTTCCACTCACGTTACACGGTGCGCGCCGCGTCCCGGATCGCTTCTGGTTCGCGGTCCGGAGCACTTCCGGGAGCGCTAACGCGGCGCGTCATAAGACGCATTACGCGACAAAGTGATACGTCGCGCTTCCGCAAAGCGTCACAGTTGCGCAAACGAAACGTTTACCGGACTAGGTCGCGGCATCAAGATGAGCTAACGGAAAGCTTCCCGGTTCGCGAACCGAAAGCGAAGCAAAAAAAATATTTTTTAAAAAATTATTAATAAACATCTAAAATATATTTTTGGATTTAAAGAAGAATACATTTTACAGCTTCAGATGTTAGCTTTTAAAAAACCATTGAAATTCACTGAAAAAACCATAGGTTATAGACCATATATAGTTAGGAATTAGCATTTACAAAACCTTGAAAATTCACTGAAAAAACCATAGGTTATAGACCAAATATAGTTAGGAATTCGCATTTACAAAACCTTAATTTACTCGCACAAAATCATTGAAATTCCATATATAGTTAGTTGCACTAACTATATATCGCGTACCCGCAATCCACTGCTGATGATGTCACATATTACATCATTCATGACATGGTCAGTGACATCACTGATGACATCACTGATGACATCTCAAATGACATCACTGATGACATCACTGATGACAACATCCAGTGACTGTATGTTTCTGTAAAGTTAAAATATGTCTTACATATTGAAGAATGAGTGGATGTATAAGTGTCTGGATGAAGGATTTAGTAGGTGCATGACTGACTGTATGAGTGAGTGATTAAATGTGTCTCACTGAGTGCATGGGTTCGTGACTAAACTGTCTTAATTTGTGCATCATTATGTCTGTTGTTCTGTAAACTGTTGCATGTGTTGATAAGTAGCTATATGAGTAACTATATGGGTTATTGATTGGTTGCCCAAGTATTTGTATGGGAGACTGAGTGTGTGTGTGGGTGGCTGGGAGGTGTATGACTCTGTGCATAGATGTGTGAGCAGTTGATTCACTAGATGTATGGTTTCAAAAGTGCATGTGGAAACAGCTGTATGGGCGGTTGACTGTGTGCATGAGTGTATTGGTGAGTGAATGGATATCTCAGTGCTACATGTCAAAGTAAGTACATATGTAAAACACAGTACATGTGAGAGTTGACATATATAAATAACTGTGCATAAGAGCCAGTGAATGTGTGAGTGGCTGTATGGATCATTGTGAACTTGTATCAGGGATTGTATAAGAGAGTAAATATGTGTTAGTATATGTTTGAATAAGTAAAGTTTGTATAACTGTATAGTTGAGGAAATGGAGGTGTGATTGATTCTTTGCATGACTGACTAGGTGTGTGAGTAACTCCATGGATGAGTGACAGTCTGTGAGTGTCTGTTTACACTGATTGTATCTAAGGTTATATTAGAGTCTGAAGAGGTTGTTGAATAATCATGGAGAAGATAGTAAAGTTGTAATGTATTTATTAGCAGCATGGCCATCCATCCACAGGTTACAGAAAATGTTAAACGAGTGCCGCTTTCAATCCAGTTGAGATTATGGCATCAGAACAAGTTGACATTGAAACGATAAAAATTTGATACAAACTGGTACTTGTAAAAAAATTGGATAAAGCTTGTAATTAACACTGTATTCAGCCGCAGGTGCGATCATAGCACATAAATATATTCAATTTCAGCCGCAGGTACAATCAATGTACATTCAAATAAATGAAGAAAAGCACATACCAGAATTTCAGCAAAATAGAAGAAAATAGTGAGTTCAACACCACTGAAATCCATGCTGCTTAGTGGTGATTTCCCTCGTCGCCATATTTTGTTGAATAATCATGGAGAAGATAGTAAAGTTGTAATGTATTTATTAGCAGCATGGCCATCCATCCACAGGTTACAGAGTGCAGCTACAACTGATTTCTATAACAGCAACATGTAAGTTCCACTAGCATGTGGAATGTAGAGCTCTGTTAAAAGGAAACATGTCGCATGCAGTGGCATGCGACAATGACCAAGCTTCTTAAAGAAATACAACCTGAAATCAGAATACAACAGAGGTTCATCGTATTATCACATGAATGATATCATCAGTGATGTGATCAGTAATGTCAAATGAGATGTCATCAGTGATGTCATCAGTGATGTCATTTGAGATGTCATCAGTGATGTCATTTGAGATGTCATCAGTGATGTCATCAGTGATGTCACTGACCATGTCATGAATGATGTAATATGTGACATCATCAGCAGTGGATTGCGGGTGCGCGATATATAGTTAGTGCAACTAACTATATATGGAATTTCAATGGTTTTGTGCGAGTAAATTAAGGTTTTGTAAATGCGAATTCCTAACTATATATGGTCTATAACCTATGGTTTTTTCAGTGAATATATATATATATATATATATATATATATATATATATATATATATATATATATATATATATAATTGTTTTACATCTGTATTTTTTACATTCACATTTTTTACATCGATATTTTTGGACACACCTTTTTAAGAATGGGAGTCGATATTTTTGTTGTCTGTATTTTGTAATCGATATTTTTTACATCGATATTTCATACACCAGTGTTCTGTCAGTGATCCGTCCTTCATACCTGTCCATGACTTGTTTGTACAGCTGGTATTCTAAAATGGGCCAGTGACCCCTCTCATTCTTCTCCAAAGCCCGGCCTGTCCTGAAAAGGCTCAGGGAACAATATAGGACAAATGAGCCCGTCGGTGTCAGAATCCATGTTGGTCAATGCTGTGGTGGCTCCGTATCATCAGGTACGAGAATAGGGCTGGTGCCACAGTCCCAGAATGCTTGTTTCTTGTGCAAGGAGGTCCTGGCCTGGCAGTTCAGGCAGGACTGTTCCCATGGGGATCGGGGTCAAGACTGATTTGTATATGGCTGGGTCGAAACTAGAATGCAGTGGTGAGCAAAAAAATGATGGATTTAATCCAGATAAGTGACTGGGGTGAATGTTTGATTTGTTCACCATGCCCTCCATAATCTGTTCCTTTTGCATTTGTTGCTCTAAGTGGGTGGGGTATGCCTAGATGTGGGTCTCTTGATCGCTATGTCATTGGATGCAAATTAGCCTGGACCAGGGAGGACCTGGCTTGGCAGTTTATGCTGGACTTTTCCCATGGAGAGCAGGGTTAAGGCTGATTCCCATATGGCTGGATCCACACTGAAAGTGAAGCAGTTAAACTTATTTATATTTGTAGTCAGCAAAAACAATAATCTCTCATGAATTATGTAGAAACTATAAGTAGCTAAATCAAGATTAAGCTAAACCCATAATAAGATCTGAAAAATACAAGAAATATACACACATCATAGATTTAATACAAGGTGCAGTAAAGCAACTTTTCTAGTGGTGGCAAGCATGGGATTGTCTGCAAGTACTGGCAGAGTAACTGGTTGAAAACAAAAGTCATGAACCTAACAATGCAAGAGATGGAAAACCATTTAAACACTATTGTGAAGTTCAAAGAGCTGGTGCATGGTACAAGACTGATGACTGGACCACATATGAAATCTATCTAATAGATAACAAAAATAATGTTGGTTTATTTCCATTCATATACCAAAAGTCCATTAATTGGCAAATTGAAGTAGTATTGGAATAATAACAAAAAACTTACAAAAGTCAATATCACATTTAAATGAGTTGATTAAATGTCACTTAAAATGTGAACTGTTAGGATTAGATTTGAACCCTAAAATGGTATCTTGAATTTTGAACTTTATGAATGGGATTTGATTTCTTTTAGAAATTGGACTGTTTATTGACAGGGGTGTAAACCCTGGTCAACCCAATCCTTGTCAGGGTAAGGGCAGACAAACCCTAAACTAACCTGTGCTCACCCTCTAGTAGCTTGGCATAGTGCAGTCAGGTTTAACTTTAGAGGCAGTTAATAAAGTATTTGTGCTACACTTCAAACAGTAAATTAGTGGAAACATCACACATTAACTTCCCACACCAAATTAGAAAGATAGATGAGACTTTAATAAATAACACAAGACAAAAACAACAAAAACATAATTAGTAAAACCAAAGATATTGTTTGTAGAGTGAAGGATAGCGCCGGGATGCACAAACCACAATTGGGGATATCTGGTCGCCCCCGATCTGGACAAAGTCACAAGTTCAGACAAACCATGATGGTCCACACGCTGGCTACTAGGACCAAATTAGCCTGATGAGCAGAGTACCTTAAATCTGTTTGCGGAGCATTGCGTAGGTCCACGTCGATATGCGTCTCACAGTCGAGGTGATGGGTAGGTTCTGAGATACAGCAAGGTGGTAGTGCACGGTCCTGATCATTTGACTTTGAGGTTCCTGTTGTCAGCACTTGCATTGTGAAGTCTAGTGCCGAGGATGCGAGGCGCAGGTGAGGCAATGCATTGGTTCTGATGAGTGGTGAAGCTGTGATGCGGAGTTTCGGTGTGTGTAGAGGCTTCTTCATCGAGGGATGTGAGAAGCTTGTGCCGGGAAAAGCATTGCGCTGCAGCGACCAAAGAAGTCTGTCACCTCAGGGTGTTACAAAAGAGAGATTCCAGCAGGCAGCTCTGAACACCTTCCTAACAGGGGTCTCCTGTGTTCTCTCTCTCTGATGGCAGGCTCCAGCCACCCCAACGCCTTCCATGGTGCTCCTGACTCCCAGATTTGGTTGATCTAAGTTTCTGTCATTCTCGCACAGCTGTGGTCTCCATTTCTAGATGGTGTCCTCCTTCAGGGCACACAGCCAGCATCCTTTTCCATGGTGGGTTTAGTCTCTTCCATGAAGACAGATGCAGCTTCTCAGGTAAGGTTAGGAATCAAGGGCCTTATTTAGAGTTTGGCAGATAAAATACTCTGTCATAAATGTGGCAGACATCCTGGCCACCATATTACAAGTGCATTATAGCCTATGGCTCTTTTAATACTACAGGTGAGATATCATTCATCAAACTCATCAATGAGTATTTCGGCGTTCCACCGGAACACCCATTGATTTTGACTTTACCTTCTATTTACAAGGGTGGTATAAATAGGAGGCAGCAAATCTATGACATAATATCGACAGACAGAATATCTCCATACAAAAATATCGACACAAAAATATCGAAATCAAAAATATCGAAGTTATATCTACATAATGGTAAGTACAAAAATATCGAAAAAATAATATCGTAGTACAAAAATATCGAAATTAAAAATAATGGGGCATATTATCAAGGGGGTTTATCTCCGCTTTTTTGGCTTTAAAAGCCAAGAAAGCGGAGATAAAATTATCTCCCTATTACCTAGCTGCCGCTAACACCAGTTAGCGACAGCTAGTAGGAGATAGCGACCATCTTGGGCCCCACTTTGCATGTCAGTGATATTTATCACTAATGAGATGCAAAGTGGGCGTGCCAAGATGTTAGAGACTGACAACAGTCGCTAACATCGCTATCTCCTATTACCAACTTTTGGAGATATTCGCGCTAAGCGGGAATATCTCCGAAAGCTAACACCTGCCCTGAGCAGTTCTTAGCCATGTTATCCAATGGTAGGTGGATAACATGGCTAAGAGCATTAGCTCGCTAATGCATGAATATCGCTGACTTTTCATCGATATTCATGCTTTGCGGCGATTTTTACCGCATTTGCGTTAAACCTTGGTAATACCAAGGTTTATTTGCGGTAAAAATTGCCGCAGCGCTGCGGTAAATTTTTGTCTCTAACCAAGCAATAGCGATAATTATCGCTATTGCTTGGTAATATGCCCCATTGTTTTTTTAAATGTATTAATAATAATTTAAAATTAATTTAAAAATACATATAATTGTACAAATATTGAATAAAAACATTAAAACATTAAAAAAAGTATAACTAATACATATACATTTAAAATAAATTTAAAATTCTACATATACATTTATAAATATACTTACTCCACATATTACAACAGTAGAAAAAGCGTTGGATAGCGTAGGGGTTTAAATTACTATTCCCACTCCAGAGAGTGCAACAGTAGGGAAAGCGTTGGATAGCGTAGGGGTTTAAATTACTATTCCCACTCTAGAGGGTACAACAGTAGGGAAAGCGTTGGATAGCGTAGGGGTTTAAATTACTATTCCCACTCCAAAGGGTGCAACAGTAGGAAAAGCGTTGGATAGCATTGGATTGCGTAGGGGTAAAAATTACTATTCCCACTCCAGAGAGTGCAACAGTAGGGAAAGCGTTGGATAGCGTAGGGGTTTAAATTACTATTCCCGCTCCAGAGGGTGCAACAGTAGGGAAAACGTTGGATAGCGTAGGGGTTTAACTTACTATTCCCACTCCAGAGGGTGCAACAGTAGGGAAAGCGTTGGATAGAGTAGGGGTAAAAATTACTATTCCCACTCCAGAGGGTGCAACTGTAGGGAAAGCGTTGGATAGCGTAGGGGTAAAAATTACTATTCCCACTCCAGAGGGTGCAACAGTAGGGAAAGCGTTGGATAGCGTAGGGGTAAAAAATACTATTCCCACTCCAGAGGGTCCAACAGTAGGGAAAGCGTTGGATAGCGTAGGGGTAAAAATTACTATTCACACTCCAGAGGGTGCAACAGTAGGGAAAGCGTTGGATAGCGTAGGGGTAAAAATTACTATTCCCACTCCAGAGAGTGCAACAGTAGGGAAAGTGTTGGATAGCGTAGGGGTTAAAATTACTATTCCCACTCCAGAGGGTGCAACAGTAGAGAAAGCGTTGGATAGCGTAGGGGTAAAAATTACTATTCCCACTCCAGAGGGTGCAACAGTAGGGAAAGCGTTGGATAGCGTAAGGGTAAAATTTACTATTCCCACTCCAGAGGGTGCAACAGTAGGGAAAGCGTTGGATAGCGTAGGGGTAAAATTTACTATTCCCACTCCAGAGGGTGCAACAGTAGGGAAAGCGTTGGATAGCGTAGGGGTAAAAATTACTATTCCCACTCCAGAGGGTGCCGAGTAGGGAAAGCGTTGGATTGCGTAGGGTTTCAATTACTTCCCACACTACTCCCCCGTAACACACAGCACACTAAACATTAAAAAAAACACATTTAATAAAAGTTTCAATTAATCAATTAATAACAATAAATATTATAAAATTGATGTAAGTATAAATGAACTAATTAACACTTATTAATTACCAATTAAATAACAATAAATACCAATAAATAAATACAATCTCTTTAATTAATTACATGTAATTATATAACACCCTATTCCCCTATAAACACACAACCCACTACACATAAATAAATCACATCATTAAATCACTTAATAATTATTAATTAACAATTAATTATTAATTAACAATAACAAAAAATTGTAAATTAAAAATATTAACACTTTAACTCTAATTAATGTAATTTACTACTTAATATTTTTTAATTACAAATTAATTATTAATTAACAATAACACTAAATTAAATATATTAGCACAATAAATCTAATTAATTTAATTACCTAATTAATATTAAATAATTAACAATTAATTATTAATTAACAATAACAATAAATTAAATATCTTAGCACATTAAATCTAATTATTTAATTAACTAATTATTATTAATTAATTACCAATTAATTAATAATTAAATATATTTACAAATATATATTAATTAATTAATTATTATTACATTACTTCCCACCCTATTCCCCTATAAACCCACAACCCGCTCTAATACTAAAACGCAAAATGTAAACAAAATTACTAATTTTCAAACATACATTTCTAAACATAAATCAACGATGGGAGCACACTGCTAGCCTCTCCGCCGGATCGCCCCTCTGCATTGTGGTATATATGCAGTGCGTATGACTTGAAGAGTTGGGAAAAAGTTAGTGAGTGTTTCACCAAGGTTGGTGCAAGTAAGTACTTGGTATTTCCAGTATTTCTAGACATGAGACATGGCTCGTGTTTCGGGATAGTATCCCTCATCAGTAGAGAAAAGTTCTGGGGTGGCAGAGAAGGCCGCCAAACAACCGTCACAGGCTTCGTTGCCTCTCAGGCGCGCAGGTGCGTCTCCAAAAGCTCGTCAGCTTGGGGGCTCAGAGGAGCCCTATAACAGGAATCAACGATGGGAGCACACTGCTAGCCTCTCCGCCGGATCGCCCCTCTGCATTGTGGTATATGCAGTGCGTATGACTTGAAGAGTTGGGAAAAAGTTAGTGAGTGTTTCACCAAGGTTGGTGCAAGTAAGTACTTGGTATTTCCAGTATCTCTAGACACGAGACATGGCTCGTGTTTCGGGATAGTATCCCTCATCAGTAGAGAAAAGTTCTGGGGTGGCAGAGAAGGCCGCCAAACAACCGTCACAGGCTTCGTTGCCTCTCAGGCGCGCAGGTGCGTCTCCAAAAGCTCGTCAGCTTGGGGGCTCAGAGGAGCCCTATAACAGGAATCAACGATGGGAGCACACTGCTAGCCTCTCCGCCGGATCGCCCGCTGGTTGGTGAAGTGGTGTGAGACCTATCGAACCCTACTTAAATATGGCTCCCTGGAGCCTTTGAGCTGACGAGCTCAGGTTACGCACCCACGCTCCCTGAGGGGTACTGAACCTGATGACACTTTGGCAGCCTGCACAGCAAACCCCTGAAAATCTACCTACACTCTGCTGATGAAGGACAATAATCCTGAAACACCGGTGTCCAGAGTTGGCCTGCAACTTTGCATTTATACTTCGGAACTTTTGAAAAGCGCACTCGCTTACAAGAAACTGCATTTACCGTGATGCTCCTGGGGGTCACCCGCTGGTTGGTGGAGTGGTGTGCGACCTATCGAACCCTACTTAAATATGGCTCCCTCGAGCCTTTGAGCTGACGAGCTCAGGTTACGCACCCACGCGCCCTGAGGGGTACTGAACCTGATGACACTTTGGAAGCCTGCACAGCAAACCCCTGAAAATCTACCTACACTCTGCTGATGAAGGACAATAATCCTGAAACACCGGTGTCCAGAGTTGGCCTGCAACTTTGCATTTATACTTCGGGAACTTTTGAAAAGCGCACTCGCTTACAAGAAACTGCATTTACCGTGATGCTCCTGGGGGTCACCCGCTGGTTGGTGGAGTGGTGTGCGACCTATCGAACCCTACTTAAATATGGCTCCCTCGAGCCTTTGAGCTGACGAGCTCAGGTTACGCACCCACGCGCCCTGAGGGGTACTGAACCTGATGACACTTTGGCAGCCTGCACAGCAAACCCCTGAAAATCTACCTACACTCTGCTGATGAAGGACAATAATCCTGAAACACCGGTGTCCAGAGTTGGCCTGCAACTTTGCATTTATACTTCGGAACTTTTGAAAAGCGCACTCGCTTACAAGAAACTGCATTTACCGTGATGCTCCTGGGGGTCACCCGCTGGTTGGTGGAGTGGTGTGCGACCTATCGAACCCTACTTAAATATGGCTCCCTCGAGCATTTGAGCTGACGAGCTCAGGTTACGCACCCACGCGCCCTGAGGGGTACTGAACCTGATGACACTTTGGCAGCCTGCACAGCAAACCCCTGAAAATCTACCTACACTCTGCTGATGAAGGACAATAATCCTGAAACACCGGTGTCCAGAGTTGGCCTGCAACTTTGCATTTATACTTCGGAACTTTTGAAAAGCGCACTCGCTTACAAGAAACTGCATTTACCGTGATGCTCCGTGGGGTCACCCGCTGGTTGGTGGAGTGGTGTGCGACCTATCGAACCCTACATTTCTAAACATATTTAGCAAACATATAAACAACATAATAAAATACATAACACTAAACAACAAAATTTCGATATTACTAACATACATACCTTAATATCGATATTCTGTCTATTGATATTATGTCACATCGATATACTATACCATCGATATTAAAACATCGATATTATTGTATATCGATAATTTAATTCCGATATTTTGTCTGACTACCAGAGGCAGCACCAAAATTAAGACCAGGGAAAACCTGGTCTTACCCTTTGCTGTTTCCATGTGTGCTGCCTTGTGCAGCACACATTGAAACTGCAAATTGCCATTGATTGTGTATGTGCAGGATGGTGACCCTTCCTGCACAAAAACAATAAAAAATGACATTCTCCAACTACTAAGCATGTTGCATTAAGCAGCACAAGTAGAAGTTTCAAAACGGCATTAATGATTGTTTATGTGCAGGAAGGGAGACCTTCTAGCACGTAAACAATACTTTCCTCCAACGCAGACACCCTAGCACTATGGTGCAAGGGTGCCTGCATATGCACCAGGCAGCTGAACTCAGCGCCTGCGCAAGGGGAAAAGTATGGTCTGCCGCATTCTTGTGAATAGAGCAGCCATGCCTTTTCAGAATGGAGAAGCGTGGCATTAGCAATGTTTGCTTAACGCCACGCTTCTCCATTCTGTTGTAAATATGACACTACACCTCATGCACATCTCCATAGTCACCAGGCATTTGGGCTGATAACTCAGCAAATCAGGCTGCTCCTACAGAGGACTATCCAGCAATACCCCATGAGGCAGTTCTTCCTTTACCCAGGCAGTTAACAGCGTCTTGCCCAGGTACCTCCACCTGTGTAAGGAAGGCAACAATCAGACATTGTGGCTCTATTGTTCACATAATTATCACCCACCCTGCTGTGTGGGTCTTGTCACTGGTCCTTGAAAGCACTGGTACACTGACCCACGTTTCTTCCCACTATTTATCTGAGATATGTGGACAACAATGTGTATCACACTAGGCCACCTCTGGAGATGGTTTCAGGGCATTTCCTGAAATGTTATCTATTATCCCCAGGAAGGTCAGGCAAACGTCTTTTTACTCAAGGCTCAGTAGGGTGTTGGGGCAGACCTGGGAGTTCCGTGTAAGAGAAACCCAGAACAAAGGCAGTAAAAGAGAGACACATTCCTATGCAGCTACTGGACAGCACCTGTCCACAGTTATACCTTTGAGAGAAGAATGAAGTATGGAGGTGGAAGGAAGAGGAGGAGCAACTGTCTTTGTTTATTCATTAGCTAACAATGGTCTTTTTTTAGAGGCTGAAACAACTGTATAAACAAGAAGAATTATTTTTTTGCATACCAACAATTCATTGGAAAAAACAAGTCTGTTTAAAAGGTCAAGCTCAAATTTAAAAGCAGAATTCCAAGCTTCTTAGCTCTGTTAAATCCAATATGGTAGTGTATCAGCACATTAGGCTTAGCATGTTTAGGAATGATTGCCAAGTGCAATTGTGCTGTAAATTCATGTCTAAGTCTCATTGCTTTCCACATTATTTAACATTATTTCTTGATTTTCTTAATACTTCTCAACTCCCTGCAGAAATAATGTTATTGATATTAGTGTGTATGTGTGTATTTGTATGTGTGTGTGTGGGTGGGTGGGTGTGTGTGTGAGCATGCACATGTGGTTATGGTGCGACGGAGAGTGTGAGTATGTGCGAGTGTGCCGAATGTGTCTGTAGGTATTAGTATGTGAGACCAGAACCTCAGAGCTTTATAATCTGGCCTTCTCACTTGAAGTTTGTGTGTTAGCCAAACACAATCTGTGGCTACCTTCAGAGTTTGTGAACGATAAATAATATATCTTTAAGCTGTACAAGACATGAAATTGTTACATTTGTTTTCCACCAGGCTTCACTTATGTACAATAAAGTTGCTGTCAATTATTGTCAAACTTCTCTGCATCCCAGCTTCTTTCCCTTCTTTGCTATGGAGTTTATGTCCTAGACAGTGTGATACCGTCAGGAGGAGCAGAACAATACATGCTGCCTATAAATACTGCCCACATTACAAAGATAGCTATAGATGCTTGAAAACACTGATAGGGTTGCGGTTGTCGGAGGTCTGGATTAGTAATAATTAACATACTTGTCTTGTGCTGGCATTCTAGAGCTGCACGAAAATTGCAGATTTTGGACATTGTGCAAGCCATTTGAGTGATAACATTGTCAGTAAAACGTTTTTTAGGGCTCACCTAGGCAGTGCTTGCGCTGTCTTGTTGAGACATGCAGTATATTCTATAGCGTAGAAGCTTTACGGAAGCTCCACCCACTCTCAGCCCATCTTTTTGATTGGCTTACATCCTAAATGCTGCCTTCTGATTGGTTTTAGGCTTGTTAGTCCCTCCTACTGACGGCCATGTTGTCATTTGTATCCTACCCGGGCTATTAGCCCCTTTACTCTAAGCATGGGCGGAAAATCCGTTACACTCGCAGATTTTGCGGATTTTCGGTAAATTCGTAATCCACGAGATTCACGAATTTCCCGCAAAATCCGCAAATTCGCACGCAGCGGATTTTTTTTCTTTGAGGTGTAAGTTTGCAATTGCGAACATGTAGGTGCGGCGGGCAGCAACAATCTCGCACTCGCGAAATTACAAAAATTGCAATTCTGCACAAGAAATCTACTAGCAAGCAGCATAGACCTTCTGAAAATGATGATTTGTATCAGAATAACTCCTCAGGTTGACATTTGCCTGCACTTTTTTGGATTTGAGGCCTTTTGATTTTCTTTGGATAACTTTTGGATTAGAAATCATCTTTCTCATATAAGCTTGGTGGGGCATTACAGTTGCTGTAATGCTGTTCTGCAGAAAAACGAGCTTTGCAAAAGTGAAAGCAGGTTCAAAAGTTCAAACTCATCATTAGTAACCGTTCCATGTAGTGCTTCCTGACAAGGGCCCCTCCAGAGTTCAGTTGCTAGTTGCAACAATTGAATGACCCTGCTCTGACCCTCACAGCAGGCTCATAGAATAGCTACAAGTACGCCACAAAGGTCCTGGAGAAAAAAATTGCACTGCAACAGAAAGCAAATTACAGATAAGGAAGCAGGTGCCAGACTGGAATTTTAAAACAGTGACACATTAATAAATCAACCCCAAATTAATTCATGTCAGTTGAAGCAGGCAGGTGTGCTTGCTTTTTCCCCCCCTAATCTACAGTGATGATGAACCAGAGGGTGGCATAAGGAATTGATGTACCAGAGGGTGGCATGGGTGAAACAGAGGATGGCAGGGGTGAAACAGAGGGTGCTGGGAACCTGTGATGATGAACCAGACGTAGAAACAACATAATCGTGACCGTTGCGAGCCGACATGTAAGTTAGCAATTGCGAACTGTTACAAAACGCTCGCGAACTGTCAGAAATCCTTGCGAACTGGCAGAAATCCTTGCGAACACAAAAAAATCCGCAAATTTGCGAGAATTCGCGGATTTTGGGGATTGCAAGTTCGCAAATTCGCAAAATTCGCAAGCGCCAGATTCGCAAAATTCGCCCATGCTTACCTTACTCAAACACTATTTTCTGCCCTGTATCCCCCTGCCGCAGATCATTACTTCTTGCCCCCCTCACCCTCTCCACTCCTGTTCGTGCCTTATTAAACTCTAGCACTCCCATTTGTAATGCAATACGACTTGCGTAAATGTGAGTTGTATTGCATTGCAAATGCTTGTTTTAAAGTAGTGCAGTTTGTGCCACTCTGTGAGCAGGAGCCCACCCCGCATTGTGGTTGAGCTGGGGCCCACTCTGCATTATGTGTTCCTTAAGGCGGGAGCCCACCCCGCAGTTGTGCTCAGTTAAAGGCGGGAGCCTACCCCACACTTTGGTGCCGAGAAAGCAGCGCAAACATGAAGCCTGGTTGTAGGCGCGGCTCCAAAAGGAAGCGTGAAGACTGGAAGTCAGGTGTCTTGTGCCTGAGTGAGGGCGGGGCTCCTGTGTACCAAGGAGAGCCCTGTACACCAGCCAGAGGAAGATGGAGGTTCCCCAATTGCTCTGACGCCAGAGAGGGGGATCGACGCCTCTCAGGCTTCCAGAAGAAGGACCAGAGCCTTGCGGGCTCCATGCTGCTGATTGCCGCCTGCCCCAGTTGCCTCCACAACACAGCCCGGGGAGTAGGCCTCGCTGGAGGACCACAGGTTTCTCAAAGGTTTGTGCCAACCAATCTTGAAGGTCAGAATATCTATAACTGCTTTGGGGTGATCAAAATTCCTTAACAAAGAATGCAATGTTTTGGGTGCCAATATAATGCTCACAAAGTGAGTGAGATGAGGTTATGGTAAAAAAGGCCAGAGAGCACTCCTGCGGCAGCATTCTGGAATAGCTGAAGTCTATAAAGTGACTTTTCAGAACCATCTGTGTAAATCGCATTGCATTTGTCAAAATGGGATAGAATATCCATTTACCAAAGAAGTGCCTCTGGTGCTCAGTAAGTGGCAGAACACGTTTGAGAGTCTTACTTTGAAAAGCGTTGGAGTTAGAAACCTTGGATACCCGTGTGGCTAAAGACAGATGGAAACCAGCATATATATTTCAAGAGTACAAACAGCTGTTGCTTGCTGTAAAAACCATATAGAAGATATAACAAGTAAACTGACAGGAGAGTTCAGTCTCATGTGATAAGAGCTTTATGTCATGTGATTTTGAATTAAACAGTGAGAGAAAAGGTCCTGATGGCCAGAGGGTCGACCTGGAAGCTGGGGAACGGGGTTCGAGTCCAATCAGGGACACTCATCGTCCTGTGATTCTAGGCAAATCACTTAACCTCCCCGTGTTTACCAAAATTAATGTGTTAGTCTGCAACACAATTGGTGCCCTTATAAAGCTGATACCTTCTGGTTGAGTGTGCGCTATATAAAACTCAAACAGGTGAGTAGGGTCGGTCGGGCGCATTGTTGGAGCTTCTACAGCGCTAGGGAGAGTGGCCCAGGTGGAGGGTTCCGTGACCTGGTGTGGTTAAGCTTGTTATTTTACAGTCATCCATTTGTGCTTAAACTATATGTTGAGGTTGCATTAATTTAAAGCCAATGGCACTTTTTTAATTTGCACCAATAAGAATAATTTTTCTGTGGTGTTGATCAAAGCTAAAAAAGGTTTCGATGCCTGATCTACGAAGGCTTGCCTCCTAGGAAACACTTTAACTGTTCTTAATTTAAGATTTTTATTGCAAGCTTATGGAAGGCGTTTTTAAATTGTTTTTATATTTGTAGAATATGCATGCATTGAAAAAGTATAAAACAAATGTAACCATTGCACCAGCTTGTCAATGCCAGAGCTTTTTGTTTTACCAGCGCTTGCTTTAGCAGCATTTCCCCTAAACCCAGGCCGGGCAATATTCAAATGTCAGTTTTGGTCCTTTGTGCGCTGCAACAGATTTTCTGTTACTTCTTAATTCCTGCATTGTTTAACTTTGGGTTGTCCTCTCCTGTGTATTTGACTGGTGTTATGTTCTTGTAGTTCAGTTATAACTGCCTTTGAAGTGGTATGTCCATAAGTATTCAGATAAGTTCATTGCTGAATCATGTATTTTTATTTATAGTAATGTGGCCAAATCTTTCTTCATGTTTGATACTATTGAGTAGTAAACTGGTTTATTGATGCATTGTGCATTGGTGCAAGGAGTGAGGTGGTATTCTATGTTTTGGTAATTTGGAACAGAAAAGAATCTTCAGAATGGGAGAGATGAAAGCTGTGAAACAAAGCATGCTCTGTTTCTGTTCTTGATGGTTCTTGATGGACTTAGATGCGTATCTTGGGTCTCAATTTAATTTAGAGTACAGATGGGTTATTAAATTAAACTAGTCTATTATGGAGCTGTGTTCTCACATACAATTCGAGTTGTGTGTATGGCCTTTTTCTTTTTTTTTCTTTTTTTTATTCATCGTCATCAAGAATAACCAATCATTGCGTTTTACAGAGGAAAATTAATACACGAAGTTTAAACAATACATAATTATTTTCAGTTTCAAGATCAGCAGGAAGAAAAGAAAGAAAAGAAATGGAAAGGAAGAAATCCCTCCAAAAATAACAGCCGGCATGCGGACCTGCCTTGATACATGATACATGATACCTTGATGTTATACCAACTCCTATAGGATTACTTATTAGAACCTAGCAGTAACCCAGCCCTACCCCTCCCCTACCTCTCTTCTAGCCTCTGTTTCCATTCTATAACTGGGGCCCAGATCCTTCTCCCGGCCTCCTTTCTCACCCTTCCCTTTCTTGCATATAATGCTTTCTCTAGTGTGTATGTAGCCAGTAATCGCGTGATCCACTATTGCAGAGTTGGTGGGTTTAGATCTTTCCAAATCGTAGCGATGCATAGCCGACTGAGTGTCATTGCTAAATATAAGAATTCGTGATGGGGAGCTTCAATACTCTCCCTTATTACCCCTAGGATCATGACTTTGTCTGTTAAAGAGATAGAGATCCCCCAAAGCCTTCTCGAAAAATTGCTGCAGTGATCGATTATATACATCTAATGCTAGGCATGAAGCAAACATGTGTACAGTGTCAGCTTGAGTAGATTGGCATCCCGGGCAGGTTACCCCACTTGTTCCCCCATCGTGCTACTCTATGCGGTGTATAATATAATTCGAACATGGTTTTATATTGTTGAGTTTGAAGATTTGCTACCCTCAACACTGTGTTTGATAATTTAAGCGACTTCTCAGCCTCATTCCCTGATAAATTTAACTTAGTTTGCCATTTTTCATACGTCCTCCCACAATCATCCACTTTATGCTTACAAATTTCATCGTACAATTGCGATATAGAACACCCTGCCTCATCTCTTAGATATTCCATAAGGTCGTCTCTTTTGAAGTTAACATCACCCCCCTGTTTTTTTAGTAAGACTGACCTTACTTGCAAATGTTTAAAAAAGTCTCTTTGCTCTAAATTATACAACCGTTGTGCTTGTTCGAAAGTTATTAAGCCAGCCAAGCCTATAAGATCCCCTATAATTTTGACCCCATAAGAGATCCCAGCCCTTCATTATTTGGTCATGAAATACCACGGGTAGTGATGGGTTTCTGAATAGAGGGGTATAATAGTTCATCCTGCCTAATTTTATTTTCTTCCTGATCCCTGACCAGACCGACATTGCTGCCCCTAAGGTCTTAAACGGTACTTTCTTATAGTAGCTTCTTTCATTGAATGAGAGAAGCCACTTGTTAGAGTCTTTAACTAGTAGTTCATATACGTCCGGGACCCCCTCGCCCCTCCATCTATCCCTAATGTTCCCGCCTAGCAAACCTCAGACCCCCCAGGATATAGCGGCATGGATTAGCAAATTTAGCGGCACAAAAATGGAAATTTAGCGGCAATTTTGCTGCATTTTATATGGCCATTTTTCCCACAACAAACACAGATATCTTAGTTGTTTTTAGTTATTTAACAACATGAAGCTATGTATATTTGGTCCCTACTAGGAATACAGAGGCAGCACACTCCTGAAGCCATCTCAGGACTCTTTAATCCATTTACAGCCACTCCCTTCCACTTCAGCTCACTCTTGCAGCTTTCTGGTGCTCCAGTTGTGACGCTTTTCTGTCTTTCTCTTCCTCTGTCTTTCCCATTTGTGTCTTTTCCTCGCTGAAAACGCCTGATGCAGAAAAATAAGTGTTGGTGCCCCCCCACCGGCAACCACCGGCGGGAAATTAAGCACTGTATTTAGTCTCTACCGGAGGTAGTCTCTTTGTTTGGGAAGGTAAACCGAAGAGGGAGGGTCTGCAGTAAGGAATGCAACAAGTGGTGGCAGGAATATGGCCGCCACCCCCTAGGCCGAAGCACCTGCACATAGCTTGGAAGGAGGGGCGCGGGTATACCATGAGCATTCTTTAGATGCAGTTAGCTTGACACATTGGAATACCTTCCCAGTCATCGCCCCCCCTCCCCGCACGCGTTGGGTCACTAACCCTCAGTCGGATGGGAAGGAAGGGCCAATCCTTCTCCGCCCTCCGGATTGAATGACTGCTGAATGGAATACTGCGGCTATTTATAACAAGGTGTGGGCTCCGTTCCCAGGCTGACTTCTGTCTCCCGACCCCCTACCTACCCCCCCTAACCCGGGCACAGGAGGGAGGGGCTGGAGTGGGGCTACAGGGAGGAATGGAGGTGAGGTACCCGGAGGGACATGAAGGAGAGGGAAATGAAGGAAAGGTGGCGGTACACGGGAGTAACAGATGAAGGAACAGTGGAAGAAGGGGGGTGGAGGAAGGGGGCAGAAGAGGGGTGAGAGGTCTGGGCAGGAATGGAGAGGAGGCCACAGGAGAGGAGTGAGGGCGGGAGAACAAGGGGGGGACAGAGGTGAGATGACAGAAGAGGAATGAACGCAGGTGATGAAATAGTGCGTGCAGTGAGATGAAGGAAGAGGGGACGATTGGAGGCGAGGGAGCCGGAGGGAACAGGAAATGGAGTGGACGAAAAGGAGAGCAATAGAGATGAGGGAACGGGGTGGAGGAGAGGGAAAGGAGGTTAATGGAGATGAGGTTAGGAGGACGGAAGTGAGGGAAAAAGTGAGGGATGCAAGCACAGAGTAAGGAAATGAATGGAGACGAGGAACAGGAGAGGAAAATGCCCCCCCGCACCTCTTCAGCGGCAATATATCCTCTGTCATGGGCTCCCTGGGGGGTGCCAGGAAGCGCTCGGTTTGACTGCTAAGCACAAGAAACAGACCCCCCAGGATATATTGGCTTTTCTAAAAATGCTGCACGATTTCTGCAAAAGTGCCGATTTTGCAGGCACTTTTGAAAAAATCGCTGCATTTTTACAAAAGTGCCGATTTCGCGGCAAACCGCAAAATCGCAAAATCGCCATATCCTGGAGGGTCTGTCTAATATACTGTAGAACAGTAGCCCAGTAATAAGCTTTAAAGTCCGGTGCCGCTAGACCGCCCCGTTCTCTTGACAAGGATAAGAATTATAGGCCCGACGTGTTTTACCTTTTGCCCAAATAAATCTGTTTGTGACTCTCTCTATTATTTCGTTGCCGACGGACACCACACCCGAGGGAGGATCCGAGGAAGTCAGTGCTCTGCTGCACGCCGCCACCCCTCGCCGGACCCGCTGCGCGGGTCCCGCATCGCGGTTGCAGCCGTTTTTCTTCTTCTCTCTGCTCTTGTGAAGGGGCATATTTTCCAGCAACCGGCAGGGCTGCGAGCACAGCGGCGGACTCCGAGGACCAGGAGTCCCCGCGAGCCCTTCTCCAGCTGGGCTGCTCTCCCTGCCGGCCCCGCCCTCACTCTTGATAGCTATTTGGACACCTATATATAGGAACTAGCACTCCCGCGGCGCGGGAGCGCACGGGAGGGCGCCGGGAGAAGCCCGGGACAAGGGCGGGACCGTCTGTGGCCGTCCGGGGCCGGAGGAGGCCGGGCCGGGCCTCATTATTAATATTTCCCTCCTGACATTATTTTTATTGTTAACGTTTATAGTGTCGTTAAAGTCCCTTTAATTGGACATTTAAACTTTGCGTTTTGTGTGGCTTTATCGCCAACTAAGGTTGGTCATATTCTTACCTGTTATATCCTGGAAAGACTAACAAAAATGACTTTAAGATCTGGTAAGGAGAGGCAGGTTCAGGTCTCCACCTCTAATGGTACCTTCACTGGTACAATTGACCAATTTTTTAAACGTTCAACAGCCATTTTAGAGAAGGAGATCGCTTTAGTTGAAAAACGCCTCTCGCTTGATATTATCACCGGCAAGCGTTCTTCACTAGGTAAAATAAGCGAGGCTGTCTCCCCTGTCCCACTCTCTACGCTGAATATGGATAGCAATGTAGATGTAATGTTAGCACCTGTTATTGAGACTCATAACGAGGAGATTACGAATACCAACCAGGAAAATGTTTTTAATACTGCACATGAGAACCTACCTAACAGTGGGACCATCTGTTTAGATCAGTCCGGGGATAATTCTGGTCTCTCAGATTCTCCAAAACTTAACATTAGCAATGATCCTATGGATTCTCCTTCTCTATTAGAACTGACACCGACCCAGAATCCTGGGAAACGTAAGAGGGTTGCCTCACCAGATTTGGAGGAACAAACAGAGGGGGTGGGTAATGCTTCAGTCTCGCCCCCACAGCTACCCAATATTAACGTTTGTAGCCAGCAAGGGGGGGGTGAGACTATGACTATGATTAGCATAACAGAAGAAATATTTTTGGCTAAAATTGAGTTGCTATTCAAATCTCTTCTTTTACCCCTCTTTGAAAGGACAAGGTTGTTAAATACAAAATTGGACACCTTAGACCTGTTAGTAAAGGAAAATATAGCAACTTCCGATAGAACCCTCTCCAGCTTAGCAAGAGCTGGTTTGTCCCCACCTGTCCTGTCCAATCCGAAGCCCACGGTTGTGACAAATAGTAATAAAGCGGGGGGTAATAACTCACAAGTGGGAGCCCCTAAACCAAAGGCCCCGCAAAAAACAGGACCCGCTCTTAAGAAAATAGCCTCTACAGAGAATCCTGCAAGGCCTAAGTCCATCGAAAACCAGCAGGCACAGAACAATCCAATACCAGCCAGGGACAAAAACACCACTCATCAGCCCATTGTTAAACCTATCCCAAAGAAACAGTGTGTGAACCTTCCACCGGAGTCAGTGCCATATACAATTGTTTTAACTGGCGTGGCTCCACTCGTAGATGGCAAGAGGGAAACACACAAGGATCTTTATAATAAGGTCACATTTTGGCTTAATAAAAATCGGCCACTCCCTCCTAATTTAAACCCTGAAATACTTAACGTTAGGAGGGTGGATTGGATAGGTTATGGTAAGAAAGATCTAGAGGGGGATTGTGTGGTGGTTAGCTTCAGAGAGCCCTGGGTTGCCGAATATATCGGCAGGGAACCAAGATTTGGCAGAGTTGGGGACGTACAAACTTTACTACTGCATTATTTCTATCCAGCTTTACATGCCAATAGATCTCACACTCCGTTCCAACATTCGAGAAGGGACAGGCACAGAGGGAGATTTCACTTTGACACCCCGCTCTATCCAATGTTCTATCCTCACCTTGCAAACCGGTTTGCTCCCCTCTCCGGTCTGGAAGGTGTGGATTGACTTGATGTAGAACAACTGAATACTGGGAGTGCTTGCGCTGTGCTAACTTGCTCTCCAAAAAATGTGTGTAATTTAGGGGCAGAGATAGTTTCCATACCTAGTACAAAACCTAAGAGGGTGGAAAAAAGGGAAACTTTCATGTCAGGTAACCCCAGGCAGAAAAACACTAAGGCGTTCGTCAACCCATCTGCCTTTATGGCAGAGAAAACATCATACACACTTGTAGTCTTGTCTTGGAACATAGCGGGATTGAAGGGGAAAATGTCAGAGGCCGCATGGGGTTCCTATGTGGATTCACATGATGTAATCATCCTGCAGGAAAGTTGGTCAACAGAAGCTATCTATCGGGTTGGCTATCTTAACTACTATAAACCAGCCACCAAAGGACCGAAGGGCCGCCCGTCAGGGGGTTTAGTCATTTGGATCAGACAATCATTAGCCATTACCATCACCGAACTCCCTACTCTGAGTAATGATATCCTAGCATTGAAATTAACAGATAACAATAATCAGACCTCTTTTCTGTTTAATATATATGCCAGAGGTATGCCAGGTGGGAAGCCTGCGGGAGTGGTAGCTGAACTTGACTCCCTACTGAACGATATTAGCAGAGATAGCTGTGTCATGGTGGCAGGTGATTTCAACTGTTGCTTTGAACCATTTCCCAACCTTGATGGTGGGGGATATGGGGAAATTGATCAGATCTGGAATATTCCCCCTTTGTCTGTCGCCCCTATCAAAAAAGTTACGGAGGCAGTTATGCAATGGTTGGGTCTCTGTCTTGAATGGGACCTACGTGCAGTAAATGGCAGGACTAAATCAGACCCAATGGGAAAAGTTACATTTGATAACTCCATAAACTCAAGTCGCATTGATTATTTTCTACTTAAGATAGATTTCTGGAAAATGTTGGTGGACATGGAAGTTGTTAATAGATCTGAGAGTGATCATAATCCCCTGGTGATAACATTATCAGTATCTGAGGGTCTCTGTATGAACCCTGTTACAAACATTGAAACTGCAGATGTTGGCCTTACAAATGACTGCAGAAGGGTAAAATGGGCTGGCCTCCAAGAGAACACTGCCACTATTAGCAAAATTGCCATGGAGGTCTCAGCGGCCACAAAACAGATGGCACACATTCTTGAGGCTGGTACTCCACTGGACCAAATTGGGACAATTCATGAGACTCTTTTTAATAAAATTAAGTCTTTTTTTATTAAAACTGTTAAGGGAGGAAGTAAAAAAGCCCAAGCACATCCTAGGCTGAAATGGTACGACAAGACCTGTGGTATTGCCCACAGCTCTCTGTTAAGTGCCATCAAATCCAAATCATGCGAGGATATAAGGATAGCTAGGGTGAACTACAAGAAGGCATTAAAAGAGGCAAAAAGCAAATGGGATGACCAGCGTTGGTTAGATTTATACCAGGCAAGTACCTCATCTAACCAACAAAGATTTTGGGAGGTTGTGAAATGGGGAATTTCGGGGGAATTACATACTCCGGTAAACCATGTTCCAGCAGAACAATGGGTCAAACATTATGAGGCGCAGTTCAGCCACACGGAACGGATCTCCCTTACCACTGTTAGGGAAGATGCCAGTGTGCAGTCTGAACTGTCCTCATCTGATCACGTTGTTTTTACCGAAACTGAAGCTATTTCTGCTCTTAAACTAGTGCAGAATGGCAAAGCCCCCGGTATGGATTGCATCCCCGCGGACCTCTTTAAATATGATCAAAAACACTGGGTCCCGTATATATTAATTTTAGCAAATGCCATAGCTAGGGGCACAAGGATACCAAATTCCTGGAAAGGGGCCGAAATTTTGCCAGTGCATAAGAAAGGGGACAAATCTGATGCGGGAAACTACCGCCCCATCAGCCTCATCGATGCCCTCCAAAAAGTAATAGCCAGAATGTTGTTGGGGAAAATTCATTCGTGGATGATAGAAGTAGATATTTTGTCTCCAATGCAGGCTGGGTTTAGGGCACATATTAGTACAGTTGATCAGATCTTAAGATTTGTCATGATCTACTGGAAAACTGTGTCACTGAGAGACGGGAAGATCTTCGCTGCATTTGTGGATCTCAAATCAGCGTTTGATCTGGTCCCTAGAGGGAAGATGTGGGCTGCTTTGAAAAGGATGGGGGTTCCTTCTGCACTTTTAGATTTCACCATTAAGATGCATGAGGGTAACTTTGCAAGAGTCAGATGGGGTTGTCAGGGCCAGGTTACTGAATCCTTCCCCGTGACCCGTGGTGTGAGGCAGGGTTGTGTCCTGGCCCCCACCCTATTTGTGCTCTTTATTAATCAGGTGGTAAAGTTCCTTTCAGATACCCCCACTGATGCTCCTTCACTGGGTGGGTCAAAATTCCCTCTTTTAATCTTCGCAGACGATACTCTCATATTGGCCAAAACACAGAAGGGTTTACAGGCTGCAATAAACAAATTTATGGATTTTTGTAACATGAATGATCTTGAGATTAACATTAATAAAACCAAGTTTATGGTCTTGACCAAGAAAAAGCCTTTGAGGGGCAATATTTTAATGAATGGCTCCAGACTGGAACAGGTCAATGTAATGACTTATCTCGGTGTTACTTTGGATTTCAGGTTAAAATGGAAAGAGCAAATAGAGGCACTTTGTTTGAAATTTGCCCGCTTGACTGGTTGCCTAGTAAAAGAGCAACGGCGCTCGCTGACCAAAAGAGTGCTGCCTGCGCTTAAAATCTACAGTGCTAAAATCAGCTCAGCGATATTGTATGGGGCAGATATTTGGGGTTGTGTGGACCTGGCTGTCCTGGATAGGATACAGAATAAATTTCTCCGCAACCTAGTTAGTCTCCCCCCATCAACACCAGTCCTTCCACTTTTGATGGACATGGGCATGCATACCATTAAACATCAGGCACAGTACAGGATGGTGGCTCTATGGAGACGCATATGGTCAACCCCGGAACTGGCCATGTTTGCCCGTGAACTTCAAGATGTGAGATTGCAACAGGGGGCTGGCAGTATACCATGGCTAAAGCAAATTAAGAACACTCTCATTGAAATGGGCCTACCTTTGCTATGGTCAGAACCGGGTTCCCATACCTTTCCTACTAAGGATGAATTTAAAACTCTTTTCTGGTCCATGGTAAAAACGGAACATGTTGCACTTTCTGAGAAAGTGAACCTGACAGGCCAGTTTCTGCTCCACAAAGTAATTCCTAATAAAGAAGTATACTGGGATGTTATCCTTAAAACATTAGATAGGAAATTATATCACCAGTTCCGTGTGGGCACGCTGCCAGTGAGGGCCTTTACCAGCGGCTGGCAGAGGCTTGAGTCAAGCCTCTGTCCTTGTTGTGCCGTTTGCGAAGAAACAGTAGGCCATTTCTTATTTGTCTGTACTGCCTATTGTAAACCTCGTAATAAGTGGTTGAAACCTGTATGTATTAGACTAAATACCCGAGTGAGCAGTGAAGCATTGCACATCTTGAAAATGAACACTTCCGAATGGCTAACCATAGGATTGGCGAAATTCCTTGGGTGGGCTTGGCTGATAAGATCTAGGTCAATTAGCTCATAAATCAAGATCTAAACAACCTGTATTCCACGTTTTCTGTTTGTTTTATGGTCTATGAATTTGATAGTATTGATGACCTGCTATTTTTAAGCATGTCTAAATGATTTTACTAGTTCTTTGGACGTCTTTATACGTATGTTTAATTGAGATCTTAACTTCACTTGTTCTTTTTTTTTAATGATTTTGTCTTGATCTTCATTTTCTCTGTTTTGGTTCTTATATGTATTTAAATATTTTTATTATTATTGTTATGACTTTGTTGTATTAATTGTAGATATTGTATTTATTTTTTTTTGTTTTGTATATATGTGTCTTTTATGATGAATAATCGAAATAAAGACGTTAAAAACTGAAAACTGACTCTCTCTAGCTCACTAAACCAGCTATTATTGAATTTTAAGTGGATAGTCCGAAATAGATATAACAACTTTGGCAAAAACAGCATCTTTATTATGTTGCACCGGCCTATTGTTGTTAGGTGCAAATTCTTAAGCCTTTCAAAGTCAGTTTTAACCTTTTTTATTACTGGGTTTAAGTTCTTTACCACTACCTTTGATAAATCAGATGTTATTTTTATCCCCAAATAAACTGCTGTCTCCACTATCCTTTGATCTACCATGGCAATCTTTTGATTAATTACTATTAGCGTTTTATTCTTGTTTAATTTATACCCCGAAAGATTCCCATATACTGCTGCTTCATCTTCTATTTCCACTAGAGCCGAGGTTGGGTCTCTCGATGTGATGGCGAGATCATCAGCATACCCTACAATTTTTGTTTCATATCCATTTAGCACTACTGGCAGAATATTTCTATTTTGCTCTATCCTTCTTATGAATGAGTCTATATAAAAAGCAAAAAGTAGGGGGAAGCAGGGGCAGCCTTGTGTGGAAAAAGGTAGGGCCGATGACCTTTTTCAGAGTTGCCCGGCGCTAATCGCCTCTAATACCACTCAAGTTACCAAACAAAGAGGCAGGCGCTGGAGACTGGAAGGCAGGAAACAGAAGTTTTATTCCGACGGAGCAGAACGCGTCAACTCAGACAACAGGGTATCTTCTCGAGGTGCTCTAACCGCATCTCTGAGGCCTGGCCTCTTATACACAGGTTTATGATCTTTATTACAGTTTATTGCATGTGGCACATTCTTGCAAATACTTTGAAGTACGGAAAGGCATCCTCGGAATCCCCGCTTCAAGCCCGTTCCCACACACATTTACAGTAGAAGTCCCCACCCCGGTCACAACAGGTGACGTTTGTCGCGCAGCTGGGCATTCCGCCGATTCCCGGAATGCATGTGGTCGATCGGATCTCATGGGGTGGGGGCTTTGATCAACTCGTGGATCCTTTGATGGGAGAAGCTTCCTACTGTATGGGGGCAATAAACAGCATCCGCAGGGACAGGTGGCGGCCTGGGAACGAGCAGGACAATCGGGCACAGAGGAAAGGGGGGGTTTTATCAAAGGACCCGCAATCATGAAAGGAATGGAGGGAGGTGTTGAGATGGGAACAGGATGGGGTTCCGAGGCAGGGTTGCGCTGAAGAGGGGTTTATGGCCCAAGCATGTGAGAGCGGGGGCTGTCAGCGCGCGGGGGATGCCTGCGAGGTCAGGAGAGAGAGAGAGAGAGACGCGCTGGCTATCGGCGATGGGCAGAAAGGCCATGGCATTTAAAATGGCTGCCGCTTGCGCGCACGAATGGGCCCAAAAAGGGGGCAAGATGGCGCCGATAATGTTGACACTGCAAACTAGATTTTAACAGTCCTCCCTTTTCAACATATCTAGCCAGCTTGTCTAATCGATGTCTATCTGCATCAGATTCCTAACCTCAACATCATACAGTGCTCTCATGCGTTCTTTTTCAAAGTCCACAGTCTTAGGGCAGATACATTTCGCACATAGTGAACACAGAGGCGGCAGGCATTGAATTCCTAAGCAGAACCCACATATTACAACCACAGGAATCAGGATAATAGTAAACAGTCTCCAGCCCCAGTTCTTAACAGTACTCCAGAACCATCCAGCAAGCGACCATTCTTCTTGCTCCTGATGAACTTCTGAGGAGAGTCTGTGGAGATGTTCGATGGCTTTGTACACTGAGGGTAAATTGTCCGGTATATATGTACAGCAGCTGGACCCAATAATTCGGCATGCTCCACCACGATCCGCTAGAACCACATCTAGAACAAGGTGGTTCTGGAGAGCCACCAGGCGGACCGCTTGAAGCTCGGCTGTATTGTTTGCAAGGATGCCAGCTGTGATGTTCATTGTTATCTCGACTGCCTGAGTCAAATGTCGGATGGCACGGCTGTTCGCCATCGGGCCCCAGAGTGGAACAAGTCCCTTCATTGCATCGAGGAACTGTGCTCCTGTGGAGTCGGCTTGTTCAATGTCCTTGGCTCGTTTTTGTCTATGGTGATTCGCTGGAGCCACATAGGTCGGAGGAAGGATGAAGGAGATAAAACAGGTGCCCCCCCAGCCTTTGGTGAGCCAGGTGTAGGCCTTTGTGCCACAAACAAATTACATGTTTGGAGAGGATACAAAGGAGGGTGGATCGGTGGAGTCCAAAGTTCTGGTGATGCGGTAGGCACTGCGGCCCACCAGCTGTGTCCCAAGCCCTTCTATGCACATAAGGCCTGTGACGTTGATGACGGATAGGGCCACAGTCAGGTTGGCAGCTGTTCGTTTCCGGAGGTAGGAGAAGGTAGGTCTGGTCGGATTGTTAAACACCTGCATTTCGATTCGTTCTTTGACAGGGATGTCCATGTGGATAGAGTCGTTGGAGGTCTGCGGGCAGAAGGGTGTCTTCGTTTTGTTTCGCCAGACCTCATGAAAGAAATGCGTCATAGTTTTGCTGGAGGTGGCATTATCCCTATAGCTCTCTTGCAAGAGGATCAGCCAAGCAAGGCAGGAGCCGTGAATTGAGAAGGGTGAAGGGATGAAGGGTATTGAATGTCCAGTGGCGTGGGGTAGCAACCCACAGATCCAGCAGTTGGTGGCATTGGTAGCAAGATTGTGTTGGTGCAGCAGTTGCACGAAGGAGTTGTTCCAAAACTCCTTTCGCCTTTCTCTGAGTTGGAGTGAAAGAGAAATCAGATAATGTTCCTTCATGGTGGTAGGTTGTGCAGTGGTCAGGAATGTCTCATGAGCGGGTACGCTTTCTTCCACAATCCAGAGGGTGGTCATGAGGAGGAGGCAAAAGAGGATCGCAATAAAGAGTGCAATTGTCTTTGAACTGTGGATTTTGTCAGTCTTTGGGTTTTTGTAGTGAATCTTCGGATGTCCGGTTGCTTCCATTATCTTCTTATCGGGCGTTTCCATCATCTTCAAGGGAGCTCGGTAGCGGGCAGAACCAAAAACCTCGTCTGGCTTTCTCTCCTGACAGCCTTTGTAGTGTTAGGCCACCGATCTGAGAATTATGACTTAGTCAATGGTCTGCTTAGCCGAAACTCCATCCTTTCGTCGCAGGTTATACCCTTCTCTGGATGGCACAGTGGGGTCAGGAATCTTTGCTAGTTCGAGTGTCTCTGTGTCCGGATAGCAGTTCAGTGAGGGTCGGTCTTTGTTCAGGAGCTCTTCCTGGGTGGTCACGCCTTCGGTCATCGTCAGAGTCGAGGAGATCCGTTTACAGTGGTGCGCATGTACCCAGTTGCGCTTTCCCTCCACTCGAAGAGCTGTTCGGGTGGTGAGGAGGACTTGCCAGTGGCCCGTCCACCGGGGTTCCAGACTCTTGGCACGCTGGAAGTTTCTTATAAGGACATAGTCCCCGGGTTGCAGGTTGTGTCCGGGACCCCTGGAAGCGTCAGGGATGGCATGCAGCACCTGTTGGTGAATAACAGACAGGGTTTCAGTCAATTTATACAAGTAGTCGGACATTAGGACGTCCGGGACGTCATGAATGGAAGTCGGTTTTGGTGCAGGCCAGACGCTCATGGGTCGGCCGAAAACGACCTCGTAAGGTGTCAAGTGGTGTTTGGTGGGCGTGGAACGCATCGATAGCAATGCCAGTGGTAGCCACTATCTTAGCTAGTTTTAGTTTTAGTGTGGCATTGTGTCACTCAACAAGTCCAGCAGATTGGGGGTGGAAGACTGTGTGGAACTTCTGTTTTACACCCAGCCCCTTCAAGATGAGCTGGATAACTTCGGCTACGAAGTGGGGGCCATTGTCACTCCATAAAATTCGGCAGCGGCCATAGCGAGGGAAGAATTCCTTTAATAGTACCTTTTTCCAGTGGCCATAGCAGTGTTGTCGCGGGTTGGATAGGCTTCCACCCATTTGCTAAATGCACACACCACAACAAGTACGTATTTCAGGCCTTGGCATCTTTCTAGCTGGATGTAGTCCATCTGCAGGACTTCAAATGGGTGATTGGGAACCCCAAACCCTCCCCGGGGTACCACAGTTCCTTTCCCAGGGTCATGTTGCAAACATATCAAGCATTGTTGGACCAGACGTTTGGCGGAGTCTGTGATTTTGTCGTTGTGCCAAAACTCTGGAGACAAGTTCGATCATGGGGGCTGATCCTATGTGTGCAGGGGAGTGTGCCATAGTTAATATGGGAATCAGGTATGAGTCAGGTAGCAACCATTTGTTTGTGTCTTTTGTTCGCCAGCAGCCTTCATCGTCCTTCAGTCCCACCCGTGCCCATTCAGTCAATTCGTGTTGTGAGCTGGCCGTTTGGATGTCCCTAATAGTTTCCCTAGCGTCTGTCCATTTCTCTGCTTGTGACCGGTCACGTATATGCGTGTCGTCGTCCTATTCTCAGCTGTGGTTCGAGAAGTGATGTCGGCTAGTGCATTTCCTTGTCCAATAATGTCTGTCACTTTCTTGTGTGCCTGGCATTTGATGACTGCAAGTCGTTTGGGGAGGAGGACGGCTTCAATCAGGGCGGAGACTAGATCTCCGTGTAAGATGGGGGTGCCGTGTGAGGTCAAGAATCCCCTCTCCTTCCAAAGGAGCCCAAAATGGTGAACCACCCCGAAGGCATACTGGCTGTCGGTGTAAATGTTTGCTGTGGTTCCTGCTGCAAGGATGCATGCTTGTGTTAGGGCAATTAGTTCTGCTACCTGGGCAGATCTTTGTGTGATGCGGGCTGCCTCTACTACAGTTCGGGCTGTGGTGACCGCATAAGCAGCTGAGGTGGTGCCATCAGGGAGTTTGATGCCGTCCACCCACAGCTCTCCATCAGGGTCAGGAAAAGCCGTGTCTCTGAGGTCAACCCTACTCCTAGTCTGTTCGTCCGTGAGGGTCACACAGTCATGTACGGGGGACACATTGGGATCGTTCTCCGGTAGGGGCAACAAAGTTGCCGGGTTCAGTGTGGTGCTTCTTTTCAGGGTGATTTGGGGTGCAAGCAGAGTCAGTTCGTATCCAGTCAGTCGTGCACTCGTCAGGTGTTGCGTCTTAGTTTGGTTCAGGAGGGTGTCAACTGCATGGGGTACTAACACAGTGAGGGAATTCGAGAGCACGATCCCCTCACTTTGTCGGATAGAAATAGCAGCGGCAGCTACAGCTCGACGGCAGGCAGGCAAGGCTCTGGCTACGGGGTCGAGAGTGGCAGAGAAGTAAGCGCATGGTCGTTGCTTTGGGCCAATGGACTGGGTCAAGACAGATAAAGCACATCCCTCCCTTTCGTGAGTGTAGAGGGAGAAGGGCTTCATGTAATCGGGGGTTCCTAGGACAGGGGCCGAACAAAGGGCATCTCGTAGTTCTATGAAGGAGGATTGGCATTCAGGGGTCCAAGGGAGTGGGAAGGGGACATCTTTAGCCAGCAGAGAAAGCAGCGGTTTCACAATGAGGCTGAAGTTTGGCAACCACTGCCGACAGAAGGAGGTGAGGCCTAGTAGGGAGCGGACTTGTTTCTGAGTCTTAGGGACAGGGGTCTCTAGAATGGTTTGGATCCGGTCGGGAGTAAGTTTCCTTCCGTCTTTGGACAAAAGGTGGCCTAAGTAAGTGACCTGGGGTTGACAGAATTGCAGCTTCTTTTTGGAGACCTTGTGGCCATTTTCCGCAAGGAAGTGCAGGAGTTGAATGGTGGCTGTGACTGCAAGTGGAGTGGTATCGGCCGCCAAAAGGATGTCATCGACGTATTGTATCAACACCACTCCATCGGGTAGCTGGACTTCGTCCAGTTGTCTCTTGAGGGCCTGACTGTAGATGCTGGGGCTTTCTGTGTAGCCTTGGGGTGCTCGACAGAATCTATATGAGCGGGCTTTTAGGGTGAAGCCAAAGAGGTATCGGCTGTCTGGGTGGATGGGGATAGAGAAGAAAGCATTTTTGAGGTCAATGACAGTGAAGATGGTGGCAGAAGAAGGAATCAAAGTCAGGATAGTGGTGATGTCTGAGACCACAGGGTATTGGGGTACAACTACTTTGTTGATCTCTCGAAGGTCGATGATGAAGCGGTACGCTTTCTCATCTCCCTCTCTTTGTTTCTTTATGATGGGTAAGATAGAGCTGTTGCAAACATTGCTAACTACTTCCTCTACCACTCCTGCGTCTATCAGTGACTGAATAATCTTTACCAATGCCTTCTCGCCCTCGGGCGATATCCGATATTGTGGGAGTTTCGGGAGTATTGCGTCCGGTCGAACAGTGATGTGCACAGGGTCAATCATCATGCGTCCTACGTCCTAATCTGTCTTGGCCCACAGATACGGAGGCAGGGTGTCAAGTAGGGACGAGTCAGTGTCGGTGATGGAAAACATGCGTCGGGAAGGGCAATGTCTGAGCAGAGTTGGGTTGTCGTACAGAAAAACTCGAACTCCGTCTTGTGAACATCTAATAGTAGCTCAGAAATGTTTCAGCAAGTCAAGTCCCATAATGGCGTCAGGAGTATTGGAGGAAAGCAAAAACGTTGTGTCAGTGGTGTTGTTCTCTAAGTCGAAGGAGATCGGTGTGGACAAAGGGTTAGTGGAGGGCGTTCCATCGAAACCTATCGATGTTACAAGCGCGCCAGAAAAGGGTGCCCTTGGAATCAGTCGTTTAGATAACGCACTACGTGTCGCGCCAGTGTCTACCAGGAATGGAGACTTCGTACCTAGGACCTTAGCGGTGACATAAGGACCTTGCTGGTCAACATAGAGCTCGACTGGATCCCTCCCTTGCCCTAGGCAGTCCTATGCGAAGTCGCGGGCATCGTCGCAGTCAGACTGCTGGTACTGGTTCTGTCGGGGATGGTCAAATGTATTCGGTCTGTTTGATCTATTGTTATTCGTGTCATTCGTGGACCCCCGTTGCTGTCCTCTATTTCTCGGTCCACCCGCTAAGTCTTTGGGGTCCCTATTTCTGTTGATCTCCAACAGAACCGGACACTGGGATTTCCAATGGCCGAATCCCTTGCAGAATGCACACTGGTCCTCGCTAATGTCTCTACTTCCAACATGGGGTGTCGGAGTATGGTCTTTAGGGGGTGCGTTCCTAGGGACATTTGTCTGGTAGTTCCCTTTGTATTGCTCTCGTCGTATAGTTGCCCCTTGCAATTGCGCTATCATCACCCTTTCTTTTAAGTCTTTCTTCTTTTTCTCTGTCACTCTATCGTTTTCATTTTTCTGGTGCTCGTAATATTGGGCCATCTGGAGGATAGCCGCGGGTTTGGAGGCTGCCCAACTTCTCTCGCTGGCCTGCAGTTTCTGAGAGACCTCCTGCGACAAACCTTTTACATAATTCTGGACAAACAGATGGTGTCCGGTTGCAGTGGTCATGTCCTGGCCGCTGTAATCGGAGAACACCGTTTCAAACCGGGAGAAGTATTCCGATACGTCTTCCTGGGGTTTCTGACGACAGGCCGTTACTATCGACCAGTCCACTTTCTTTTCTGTGATCAGGGTTTTCAATTTCTGTACAATTTTGTCTGGGAGTTCTAAAATGGATTTCAAAGGTTTCTGTCCAGGTTCTCATTGTCTGTCTATGCCATCGAGTTGTGACCAGGTATGTCCAAACAGCTCAAGGTGGTCGACTTTCCGGATTTGCTTCCACACATCAGCTGGCAGACATAACCCGAAAAACAAGTCAATGTCAGCCAGGGTCATAATTGTTGAACCTAGGGCTGTACCTAATTCAGTGTAGAAGGCAGTGGGGTTTTTACGTAAATCGGGCAGAGATTTCCGGAACGTCAGAATATCTTGCCGATCCCATGGTTGGTAGACCCAGTTGTACACCACCCTCCCTCTTGCATCTTAGTGGTTAACGTCATCGTGTGTTCCCTGACCTCGTGGGGGAACCCAGTAGGGAGCAGCCTCTCTTATTGGCATCATGGTGCTAGCTTGCTCAGTTCGTGACTCGGTCGCTACGGGCGTCGTAGGTTTAGCTTCCGATTCTTGTTCAGTGAGATGGCGGAAAACCTCGAGCGTACGCATGAGGAGGTCTGTCACGTCACACTCGCCCTCATCCCCGATATCGACCTTTCTATACAGAGTCGTTAGGCTGTCGGGACCTTTGTCTCGATATCGGTCCTCATACGCATTCAGGGCATGATAACACAATCGTACGGCAAAGTGCCGTCTGTGGCTCCCTGCATATGAGTTGAACATATCCGTGATGTGCTCCTTACTCTCCTTTCTTTCTACCAGTGTCCTCACTATCTTGTCGATCCCTGCTCGCTCATCTTTGCTTAACCTGTTCGTTCTTGTGGAATCTGTCTTTCGGGCCTCTGGGTCATCTAACACTATCACTTGTGCTGTATCTAGTACAAGGGGTTCGGCCGGCGCGGAGGCCATGGGGACTGAAGCTCTGGTACTACTCTCGCCTGTGCTTGGGGGTGGTGGGTGTTGTGCTAAAGGTTGGGAAGGGGCATATGGAGGGGGCATGTAGATGATCGGAGGACCTAACAAAAGATCGTCGTTGGCTTGCTGTTTCGAGGGTAATTCAGGGTAGAGCGTAGAGGGTGTTCTAACCGCACACTGACTTGATGTCGCTAACTCTTGTTTCTGTTTGACTTCTTCTCTCTCCTTAATCTCTTCTTCTAATTTCCTAGCAGCTAGGTGGGCTGCCTTCCGCAGCTCTTTCTCCAACCTAATTTCATTTCTCTTTTTACGTTGTTCTGTTTCTTTGCGCCACATGCCGAGACTATCAAGCATAGTGGGCGTTGTCTTGTGGTTCCCAAGGGCTGTTTCTAGCGCGCTTATTTTATCCTCATCGAAGGATCCTATCAGTGGCCACTGACTTTTCTGATCCTTCTTCGTATATTTATGCCACAGCTTACTATAGGCTATGGCGATCAATCCATGCTTCATAAACATGTCCTTATTAGGGGTGCCTTCCAGTGGAGCCGGGTGGTTCATCTCTAATAAGCGGTCCGGGCTAAACAGGCTACCAATCAGTGGGGAGAAGAAAGGCATGACGGATTACAACGGGGACAAAAGTCTGCACTACCTATCTTATCACTGCGTACAAAGACTAGACAGAATATTTCTATTCTTCGTTATTTGCAGGCTGAGAATACCTCAAAAGAACCAATATCGAACAGTCAATGTTCGGACATTCAAACAATCAATGGGGAGAATAAGTAGGCACGACGGGTTACAACGGGGACAAAAGTCTGCGTTACCTACCCTTTCACTACCTGCAAAGAGAGAACCTGTTCTTCCCTGTTTGCAGACAGAGAATCTCCAGAAAACAATCCACGAACAACAATGTTCGGGCCAAACAATCAATCAGTGGGGGAGAAAGATAGGCACGACGGATTACAACGGGGACAAAAGTCTGCGTTACCTACCCTTCACTACCTGCAAAGAGAGAACCTGTTCTTCTCCGTTTGCAGACAGCGAATCTCCGAAAAGAACCAACAATTCAAAGAGTAATACTAGTATTTTCCAAACAATCAAACAATCATTTCGCAATTTGTCGTGTTACACGACCTTACCCGGACCGCATGGACAGTTTCTTGTCTTCCGAATCCAGCGCCCGATCGTCCTCGATTCTTCGTGACCGTTGCGGCACTCCTGATGGTTCCCAGTCAGGACCGTAGATCACTCGAGAGAGGTCTGTTCGGAACCAGTGAAGTTCGGATGATCGGCTGTCAGACGAGGGTCTATCGGACTGGAGCTCTCCCGATCGTTGCAGTCGTTCACTCTGTCGTCAGGACCTCTCCCACTGGATCCACGAGTCACTGATGGGCCCCACGTTTGGGACGCCAATTGAGGAAAAAGGTAGGGCCGATGACCTTTTTCAGAGTTGCCCAGCGCTAACCGCCTCTAATACCACTCAAGTTACCAAACAAAGAGGCAGGCGCTGGAGACTGGAAGGCAGGAAACAGAAGTTTTATTCCGACGGAGCAGAACACATCAACTCAGACAACAGGGTATCTTCTCGAGGTGCTCTAACCGCATCTCTGAGGCTTGGCCTCTTATACACAGGTTTATGATCTTTATTACAGTTTATTGCATGTGGCACATCCTTGCAAATACTTTGAAGTACGGAAATGCATCCTCGGAATCCCCGCTTCAAGCCCGTTCCCACACACATTTACAGTAGAAGTCCCCACCCCGGTCACAACAGGTGACGATTGTCGCGCAGCTGGGCATTCCGCCGATTCCCGGAATGCATGTGGTCGATCGGATCTCATGGGGTGGGGGCTTTGACCAACTCGTGGATCCTTTGATGGGAGAAGCTTCCTACTGTATGGGGGCAATAAACAGCATCCGCAGGGCCAGGTGGCGGCCTGAGAACGAGCAGGACAATCGGGCACAGAGGAAAGAGGGGGTTTTATCAAAGGACCCGGGATCATGAAAGGAATGGAGGGAGGTGTTGAGCTGGGAACAGGATGGGGTTCCGAGGCAGGGTTGCGCTGAAGAGGGGTTTATGGCCCAAGCATGTGAGAGCGAGGGCTGTCAGCGCGCGGGGGATGCCTGCGAGGTCAGGAGAGAGAGAGAGAGATGCGCTGGCTATCGGCGATGGGCAGAGAGGCCATGGCATTTTAAATGGCTGCCGCTTACGCGCACGAATGGGCCCAAAAAGGGGGCAAGATGTCGCCAATAATGTTGACACTGCAAACTAGATTTTAACACTTGTCTAGTTCCATGTCCAATATTTATTATCCCACTCATCTCTCCCATGATTCTTAGTCTAATCCTTGGATTGTGATATAATGCCCTTAAGGCTCTAACATAGCCATCCCCCAGGTTAAGTTTCTTTAATGCTATCCAAAGGAAGCTCCACGAGACCCTATCAAATCTAACAATATTAACGCCATAGGATCTCGTGAGGCTGCCGTGCCATCAAATAATGTAAGCACTCTTCTAATTTGCTCTGTGTTGCCCCTACCAGGAATAAACCTGTGTTGTCGGGGAGAAATGACTTTACCTATTACCATACTCAGCCTATTGGCCAGAATCTTAGAGAAAATTTTAGTGTTGCTGTTCATTAGACTTATTGGTCTATAAGACCCAGGGTCATTTGAGGGCGTGTCCTTTTAAGAAAAACCACCATAGTTGACTCCCCCCAGGACTCAGGGGGTGCCACCCCCTTTGTATATTAATCATTAGTTTGTGAAAGTCTTCTTCTACGTAAGGGAGGAATTTTTTTATAACATTCCAATGGAATGGAATCTGGGCCTACTGCTTTCCCCACAGGTAAATCCTTAATTGCTCTCTGCATTTCTTCCAGAGTAAAAGTGCTTTCCAGAAACCCTTTATCCTCCACTGTTAACTTCTCTAATGTAGTGCTCTCTAAGTATCCCTCTATTTCACTACTGTCTGCCCTTTCATCAGGATTATATAATTTCTGGTACAAATCCTGGAGGATTACACATATCTCCACTGGTGTTGTTGCTATGACCCCTGTCTCAGACCTAATCTCAGATATATCCCCTTTGGTAGCTGCCTGACTAGTTCGGATAGCTAGTATACGGCCAATCTGCTCGCTATACTCGTATTGATCTTTCTTCCAGGCCAGATATTTCCCTGCTGCCTTAGACACAAATTCCTCCCCATCTCCTGCCTTAGCTATAGCTAGTTTAAATGTTATTCCCGTGACGTCCCGCTTTGCCCTAATTGCTCCACTAAGTTCTCCTTCAATGATAGCAACTGCCCTCAGCTTTCCCTCTACCTCCTCTTTCTCTGTCTTACTCCGTTTGATAGAGTAGCTGATTGTCTCCCCTCTTATGCCAGCCTTCAGAGTATCCCACACTACTGCCTGGGAAGCAGTCCCTCTATTTATCTCAAAGAACATTTTAATCCATTCTTTCATCCGGTCGACATAATTAGGATCCTGTAGCAGGGCTCTCTCAAATATCCAGTTTGTTACTTTTTTTTGATAATTTGGTATAGATACATCCAAAGTGAGTGGATTGTTATCTGACATCACCCGTGGAAGCTTGTTGACTTTTACAATGGATATTATCGAGGGTGATACCAAAAAATAGTCCAACCTTGCTAGAGCTTTATGTGGAGAAGAATAGTAAGTGCTACCCCCCAATGGTTTTTTGCTGTTCCCATATGTCAACTGGCCCATTACCTTGCATCAGTTGTAGCAGTGCCCTATGGCTTTTCTTCTTTCGACCTAAGAATCTTGCTGGAACATTTTTCCACAACCCACTCAAGCCATTAATGTCCAGGTCCCCACAAACTATAATTGGAAAGGGCCAGTTGGTCATTTGCGTATTTATATGATCGATGACCTCCGGATCATCCACTGTGGGGGCATAAATCGAACAAAGAGTAAAACGAAATCCCTGTGCCTGACATTCCACCATAACCCACCGGCCATGGGCATCTACTTTCTGTCTATTTGCTACCACGTACCCTGTCCGTGCCAGTACTGCGACCCCAGCGTCTTTGTCCCTTGATTGTGGCCTTTTTCAATTGACTTATCGGTCTGGATGAGCATCAACTGCACTGCGTCAGATCACGATTCACAGTTGTATGTTTTCTGAATTTGGTGTATGGGTCGTCAGACCCAATGGGCCAGATTCTGATGCGGGTTGGAAAGCTTCCCGACTGAATCGGGTTGGAAATGGTTTCCGACTCACTCCGATTGGGAGAGTCCGACCGACGGAGTACGATGCATCTGGATGCTTCCCGATACAATTTGGTTGGACTCCGCATCATAAACAGGCCTTGGCTAATGCAAGCCACGCATGAATCGATGCAAGCTTCTCACTCGGACCAGCAAGGTCAGAGCGGGTGCTCCTTTTTACAGGAGCGAGGGCAAGTCTGGAGCAACCAGACCCGCAGTGTAAATTGTAGGTTTCGTCACCAAGATGGCCGCTGACCACGTGGCAAGTGGCCGGGATGGCGCGTCGAGTGGCACGATGCAAAAGGGTCCCATGCAGATCATGGAGATGCTGGGGGGCTTATCTTTTGTGCAAGAGCTGCTCGGTTGTGGGGTTTATCAATCCCCAAAGCACAGCATCGAGGGTGCCTCGGGTGCCTCGGGTGCTGCGCAGTCAGCTTCTCGGGGGTCTTTCGAGATGTCCAGTCCCACGTCTCTCGGTGCCTCCACGGGTCCCTTCTTTGCAGGGACTGTGGATCGGGCGGTGAGAAGTCTGAGAGTCTTGGTCTCGTTGGGCTCTGGGCTCGGGCTCCGGCAGGAGGCGGCGGCAAAGCAGATGTTGAGTTGCTGGATGGTGCCTGTGTTCACAGGGTGGCCACTCCTAGGCCACAAGGGAGATGCTCTTCAGTCTTCTGTGCAGCAGAATGTCGAAGTCCAGTCGTCTTCTTAGTTTCAAGTTGATTCAGGATGATCTGAGGTGCTATGGATCACCTGCTAGGTCCCTCCTCTGGGTGGGACCAGGAAGGGGGACGGTTAGACCCCCTTTCCTTTGTCCAGCTCCGTGCCAGGACTGGGGCTACAAAGCCCCAGCACCGCTTTGGACTGGATTATGCATGAGGACACCTTGTGTGCCCCGGGCATGTCTGATTCTATTCAGCCCTGTCCTACCCAATACACAAAATCCTGTCTGGGGTGGTGCTCGCACCTCCCAAGGCAGGAAACCCTTTGTCCAAGCCTACCTCGCTGGAAGGACTCCCAGCAGCAGGAGGTCAGACTTGTGTCTGTGGTGGCAGCATCCATTTTGTGATGCTGAGGCTCGAGTTTAACTTTAACCGGGGTTCAGGTTATGTACATGTCGTGTCCCTCTAGAAGGGTGGAAGGCTATCCCCGTCGACAGAACTGTCGAGGGGATAGTATTCCAACTCGTATGATACCTTACTCGACATGTTTTGATAATGTCAAACCAAAGTTAGCATATAACCGCGAGGATTATAATGCACTTTAGACTATATGGTATGGCAATATCCCGGAACAGCTAAGGGAGTTGTTCCCGACAGCTGCAGACAGGCTCAGCTCATGCTAGAGCACCGTCTCACATGAAACCACGCCCTTTTCCTCCAGGATTGCAGAGGCCTTCTATAGGAGTGGCTTATAGGTTAACATGTGTCCAGTTTAGGTTAGATATAGGGATACTATATCTAAGTAAGAGGTGATTACACCCACTTACCCCAGCTGAGTGATCAGCCAGTTGTGTCAAATATGGAGGCCAGGCCAGGGGTGGCACAATACATGCTGCAGCCCCTGGTAGGCCTTGGCTACACCTATGCCCTGGGTACCTATGGTACACTGTTACAGGGGCCTATAAGGTGAACCAGTTCCAATTCGTAATGCACCTAGAGTGCATTGGCAGTAATTTAGAGAGAGAATAGCAGGCTGTGGGTCTGATTAGCAGGCCCACAGCCACATTAGGTCATAAACCAATGAAGCAAAAAGCAAAAATTTGGGGTGACCAGGATAGCAGACCCTACTCTCCTACACAACCCCCCCCCCCCAAACGCAGGGACATAGACTAACCTTGACCAGTTGTGTCTTCATGTTCTAAGTGGAAGTACCTGGAGAGACCATCTGCGGTGCCATGGTCAGTCCCTGGGCGGCGCTCCACTGTAAAGTCCATCCCCTGTAGGGAAATGGACCACCTGAGTAGTTTGGGGGTTTCACCCTTCATCTGATTAAGCCATAAGAGGGGCTTATGGTCGGTCTGAAGTGACTGCCAAGCAAGTATGGTCTCAACTTCTTCAGGGCCCACACCACAGCAAAGGCCTCCCTCTCAATAGCTGACCAACGTTTCTCACTGTGGGTCAGCCTTCTGCTAATAAAAGCAATGGGCTGGTCTTGACCATCTACATTAAGTTGTGAAAGCACAGCTCCCACTCCCAACTCAGAAGCATTTGTTTGGACAATGAACTCTCTTGAGTAGTCAGGACTCTTCAGGATATGTGCACAGCACATGGCCTTCTTCAGGTCATCAAATGCATTTTGACAGTTTACTGTCCACTGAACCTTTTTGGGCATCTTCTTGAATGTCAGATCATTAAGAGGAGTCACAATGGACCCATAGTTCTTAACAAACTTCCTGTAGTACCCAGTCAGGCCCAAGAAAGCTCTGACCTGAGTCTGGGTAGTTGAAGGGGACCAGTCCTTTATGGTCTGGATCTTACTCTCCAGTGGCTGAACTTGGCCTCCACCTACAAGGTGGCCCACGTACCCTATCTGGCACTTTGTGGCCTTGATAGTGAGGCCTGCCTTTTTCAGAGCCTCTAGCACTTCCTTCAGGTGGACCAGGTGATCCTCCCAGGTGGAGCTGAAGACAGCAATATCATCCAGATATGCTGCGCAAAAGTCATCCAACCCAGTAAGGACTTGATTCACCAACCTTCGGAAGGTGGCAGGTGCATTTTTCAAACCAAAGGGCATCACCACAAATTGGTAATGTCCTCCTGGGGTAGAAAATGCTGTCTTGGCTTTGGAGTCCTCAGATAATCTGATTTGCCAATAGCCAGCTGTCAAATCAAATGTGCTCAAATATTTGGCAGAAGCCAACTTGTCAATGAGCTCATCTGCCCTTGGAATAGGGTGTGCATCTGTCCTAGTGACAGCATTGAGTCCTCTGTAATCCACAAAGAACCTCATCTCTCTCTTGCCATCTTTGGTGCGAGGTTTGGGGACCAGAACCACTGGGCTAGCCCAGGGGCTCTCTGAAGGCTCAATAACACCTAATTCCAGCATCTTTTGCACCTCAGTCTTTATACAGTCCCTGACGTGGTCAGGTTGCCTGTAAATCTTGCTTTTTACAGGAAGACTGTCACCAGTGTCCACCACATGGGTACACCAGTTAGTCTGACTGGGTGTCATATGAGAACATATGTCTGTATGACTGCAAAACTTGTCTACAGTCATGTTGCTGATGTTCAGTGAGGCTGCCATCTAAGGCCACACCATCAACTGAGCCATCTTCAGGGTTCTGAGTTAACAGGTCTGGGAGAGGGTCACTCTCTTCCTCCTGCCCCTCATCTGTAGCCATTAGCAAGCCCATGTCTGCCCTGTCAACATATGCCTTCAGTCTGTTGACATGGAGCACCCTGTGGGGGCTCCTGGGAGTTCCTAGGTCCACCAAGTAGGTAACCTCTCCCTTTTTCTCAACAATTGTATGGGGTCCAGACCATTTGTCTTGGAGTGCTGCTGGGGCCACTGGCTCCAACACCCATACCTTCTGTCCAGGCTGATACTCAGTCAAGACAGCCTTTTGGTCATGCCAAGCTTTCTGTAATTCTTGGCTAGCCTCAAGGTTTTTGGATGCCTTCTCCATATACTCAGCCGTCCTGGAGCGGAGACCAAGTACATAGTCCATTATGTCTTGTTTAGGCATTTTGAGAGGTAACTCCCATCCTTCCTTCACCAGACATAGGGGTCCTCTTACAGGGTGCCCAAACAACAATTCAAAGGGGCTGAAGCCAACCCCGTTTTGTGGGACCTCTCTGTAAGCAAACAGAAGGCAGGGTAGAAGGATGTCCCATCTCCGCCTGAGCTTTTCTGGTAATCCTTTGATCATACCCTTTAGGGTCTTGTTAAATCTTTCAACAAGCCCATTACACTGTGGATGATAAGGAGTGGTGAACTTGTAGTTGACACCACATTCCATCCACATAGCTGTCAAGTATCCTGACATTAAGTTGGCACCTCTGTCAGATACTACCTCCTTAGGAAACCCCACTCTGGAGAAAACTCCAAGTAAGGCCCTGGCCACAACAGGAGCTGTAGTGGTCCTAAGTGGAATTGCCTCTGGGTACCTGGTGGTATGGTCCACCACCACCAGTATGAATCTGTGCCCAGATGCTGTAGGGGGATCCATTGGACCTACAATATCAATCCCCACTCTTTCAAAGGGGACCCCCACCGCAGGTAGTGGTATCAGGGGGGGCCTTTGTTGTGCCACCTGCTTTACCACTGGCTTGGCAAGTTACACAGTTGCGACAAAACTCCTTGGTGTCTTCAGACATGTGAGGCCAGTGAAAGTGGGGGACAAGCCTGTCCCAAGTCTTATTCTGGCCTAGGTGTCCTGCTAAGGGAATATCAAGGGCCAAAGTAAGAAGGAAGCCCCTAAATTGCAGAGGCATAACCAACCTCCTGGTTGCACCAGGCTTGGGGTCTCTACCCTCTGAATAAAGGAGTCCATCATTCCAATACACTCTATGGATACCTTGAGCATTCCAAGCAGCCTCAGCAGCAGCCTGCTGTCTGAGGGGTTCAAGAGAAGGACAGGTTAACTGAGCCTGCCCCAAGTCTGCCCTAGAAGGTCCCCCTGTCCCCAGAAACTCAACCTGATCAGGTTCAAGGTCTACAGGGACAGTTCCTTCAGGGGTCTCAAGAACACCTTCCTGTGAATGCTGATCCTCACTTGTAGGCAGTTGGGAAGGAACAGCCTTTACCCTCCTGTTCTTCTTCTTGGAAGGTGTTTGGTCCATTGTTCCAGGATCCAAGACCTGAGGTTCAGAGAGGCACTTTTTGGCCTGTGACCTGGTCACAGCAAGGACATGTGATGATATCCCTAACATCTCTGTATGAGTTCTGTACTCAACTTCTGACCACAGAGAGCTCTCCAGGTCATTGCCCAACAAACATTCGACTGGGAGATCAGCACTAACCACAACTCTGTTCAGGCCAGTTATCCCTCCCCAGGAGAAATTAACTATTGCCACACTATGTGTAGTAGTGACATTGCTGGCATTGGTCACCAGGTAATTATCACCTGGTATATATTGTCCAGGGTCCACAAAGCTAGGCGTCACCAAAGTGACACTGGCACATGTGTCCCTGTATGCTTGAGCCACTTTTTAATTAATCAAAGGTGTCTGTCTGCACTTGCCCAGATTACTGGGACTTATAGTAGGGGCCAAATCTATGTCCCCATCACAAATCAGAATAGCCTGTGTAGGGGTTATGACTAGGCCAGAATCTCCCTCAGTTCCCAAGGTGATACCCACTACCCCCTTAGTTTGTGGACCAACACTGCTGACTGTACTAGTGGGTGCAGGTGCCTTAGGGGCTGCAATGTTGGGGGCTCTACCCTTTTTACACTCACTTGTCCAGTGAGAGGTGTTTTTACATGTACGACACCAGGGTTTTCTTTGACCTTCTTTCTTCTTCTTCTTGGAAGTTTGGGACCCACCCTCAGTATTAGTTTGGGGCCCTGTTGAAGACTTCTGGTCTTTAGCTTTCTGCTCCCCACCCTTCTGGTCTGTTTTCTTCTGGTCACCACCCTGGTTCTGGTTCTCGTTCTTTTGCTTAACTCTGGTTTTAACCCATTTGTCTGCCCTCTTTCCCCATTCTTGGGGAAAGGTCAGATCTGAGTCAACCAAATGATGCAACTGCTAGTTCTGAAAATTATTTAAAAATTGTTCTCTCATAAGCAAATTGTACAATCCTTCATAGTCTGTAACCTTACTTCCCAGCAACCATCCCTCCAGAGCCTTAGTGGCACATTCAACAAATTCAGACCAGTCCTGAGTCTGTGTCTTCTGGGTCTCTCTGAACATAAACCTGTACTGTTCAGTGGTTACGCCCAACCCATCAATCAGAGCACTCTTCAGGACCAGGTAGTTTCTAGAATCCCCATCACTAACTGTGAGGAGTCTGTCTCGGCCTCTACCTTCAAAGGAGAGCCACAAGGTTGCTGCCCACTGCTCCTGAGGGATCTGCTGTACTCTGCAGGCTCTCTCAAGTGTAATCATCCATTTGTGGATATCATCCCCAGCTTTGTAGGGGGGCACAATCTTACTCAGGTTTCTGTTATCAAAAGACCTGTCTTTATCCTTTGGGATAATGCTGCCACCAGTGGGTACTAACCCACCCTCTCTAGGCTGTCTTGCTGAAGCAAGTTTCTCTTGGGCCAGGGCAACCTCTAGTTCCCTCTTCTGGATCCTAAGCTCAGCCTCTCTCATGTTGGCCTCATGTTCCCTTCTCTGAGGGCTAGTCATCCCCCTTCTGGAGTGACCATGAGAGCCTCTAGAAGCTTGGGAGGTATTGGATTCACCTGAGTGATTCCTTCTCCTCCTTTGCTCCTGGTTAAGTCCACTTGGGGGTCTGGGTAAGGTCATCCTTAGCTCAGTCCCAAATACACTTAACTTAGCCTGGGTAAGCCGGCTGGCTGGCACCTGACTATTTCTACCATCATCAGAGTCACTGCTCCCACCTTCTGTCTTCTCTTCTTCCTCTTCCTCCTCATCAGGCTGAGTATCTCCAGTGACTTGTTCATCCTCATCTATCTGGGGACAGCGGTGTCAGTATTATCATCTTCAGTGGGAGAGCCTCCATCAGCATTGCCTGCGGGGTCTGCTTTAGAGGTCTTTAGAGCTTCAGACTGGTCTAAAAGCTCTCTGAGGTGATCTGTGCTAGGGGTTGGACCCGTCTTGAGACCTCTTAAGGTACAGATCTGCCTCAGTTCTTTAAAACTAAGCATAGCAAATTTGGATGGTGCCCTTGGAGGGTCACTCTCAACAGGGACAGGTCCAGTGGATCCCTCTGCTCCAGACATTGCTCTAGTGTGGGTGGATATGTTGTAATCTACCTACACTGGTGTTTACCTACTAAACCTATCTAGTAGTTGTAGTCAGGGTGTGCTACTCCCTATCCTCTACAACAACTAAGTTCAGTAGAACTTAAGTATACTAGTCTTGTTTTATATGTACCTAGCAGGTACCTGTATGATCTTTCAAATCATACTCTCAAAGATTGTAATGGTAAAACAACAGCAAGCTCGACTCCCAACCACTGCTCACCAATGTGAGAAGTTGGCCTGGTATGTGATGCTCCCTAATTCTAGTGATCACCTTGTACCATGCCAAGCAACCCTTATGATGATTGGTTGTAAGTCAATCTTATAGACCAGTTATCCTAGTAGCGTGGACAAAGCAGTCTTAGGCTAAACTCTGTAAAGGCATGTGAAGCGAGCTGTTTTACCATACACAATCCCCTTGAATACCAAATGAAAGGACACCACACAGATATATATTGAAAATACATATATATTTATTTACTACAAAATCCCTTATAATCTTTATGAGCACAGAAGCAAAAGCGTTAAAACAAAACACAGTTTAGATACACGAAAGTTGCACAATATGGATGAGCCCTAGGGGCCACCTAAACCATATAGTAAAACAGTTGTATAAGAACCACCTAGCTGAAAGGAAGTAGGCCTAGGGGAATCGCTGGAGCTGTTCGGGACTATTAGTGAAGAAGTCGGGAAAGGCCCGCAGGACTCGGGTGCAGTGCTGAAAGTGCACGCATGTACCAATGTAAAGTCAATGGTGCGTAAAAGTTACAAAGTTAGTGTTTAAGGAACCTTCCGGCTGACCTAGAAGGACAAAACTTTAGACCTAGGCACTAGAGGTGTATACCAGTGTAGGAACACCGGCGTTGCTGAGTTACCTCACCCACACGAAGCGGGTGCACAGGTGCGAAGTAGTGTTGGGTTTCGTCACGCAGGTCGATGGTGCCTGGAGATGAAGATGCTGCAGGCGTCGAGACGAGAAGAGTTCCGGTGGATCCAAGGGTGGATCTGAAGTGGTGAAGACCTGAAAGCAGAGGGGACAATGTTCAAAGTCATTAGCCAGTGACTACCGTGGAACCAGGATGGAACCAGGGGATGTTGGGTGCAAACAGGCGATGAGGTGAAGATTGTCTCTGCAGCCACATGGACACAAAGAGGTCGAGGACATCCAGGCGTTGGTCACGAGCTGTCTCACAAAGGCTCTAGCTGCTGGCGGTGTCGGCTTCTTGATCAGAGCAAACAGGCCTTGACTAATGCAAGCCACGCAGGAATTGATGTAAGCTTCTCACTCGGACCAGCAAGGTCAGAGCGGGTGCTCCTTTTTACAGGAGCGAGGGCAAGTCTAGAGCAACCAGACCCGCAGTGCAAATTGTAGGTTTTGTTGCCAAGATGGCCGCTGACCACGTGGCAAGTGGCCGGGATGGCGTGTCGAGTGGCACAATGCAAAAGGGCCCCACGCAGATCGTGGAGATGCTGGGGGACTTATCTTTTGTGCAAGGGCTGCTCGGTTGTGGGGCTTCTCAATCCCCAAAGCACAGCATTGAGGGTGCCTCGGGTGCTGCGCAGTCAGCTTCTCAGAGGTCTTTCGCGATGTCCGGTCCCACGTCTCTCGGTGCTTCCACGGGTCCCTTCTTTGCAGGGACTGTGGATCGGGCGATGAGAAGTCTGAGAGTGTGGGTCTCGTTGGGCTCTGGGCCCAGGCTCCGGCAGGAGGCGGCGCCAAAGCAGACGTCGAGTTGCTGGATGGTGCCTGTGTTCACAGGGTGGCCACTCCTAGGCCACAAGGGAGATGTTCTTCAGTCTTCTGTGCAGCAGAATGTCAAAGTCCAGTCGTCTTCTTAGTTTCAAGTTGATTCAGGATGATCTGAGGTGCTATGGCACTGCTCCCACTCTTATTCCCAATCTGAGGGGTGGATCACCTGCTAGGTCCCTCCTCTGGGTGGGACCAGGAATGGGGGCGGAAACACCCCCTTTTTTTTGATATTTGATATTTGATATTTATTAAAATTTGTATAGCGCGACTATCGCTCCGGAAGGAGCATCTTGGCGCTAAGCACACAGAGAACCAGCAATGGAGAGCGAGGATCAGATAGCTGCGAGGACCGATGAGTCAGACTGAGAGAAAATCCAGGTCTTCAGGAGTTTCCTGAAAAGGCTTTCTGAGGGGGCATGCCTAAGGTTGGGGGGGAGACAATTCCATGCCTTGGAAGCCAGGAATGAAAAGGTCTTTCCACCTTTAGTTTTTAGTTTTATTCGGGGTACAGTAACTAAATTAGCTCCTGACGACCTCAGGCAACGAGTTGGAATGTAACGCAAGAAGCGCTTAGTCAGGTAAGATGGGCCAGTATTCCTGGTGGATTTGAAGACCGTGACAAGAAGCTTGAAGAGAATTCTCTTATGGAGGGGCAGCCAATGAAGAGTGTTAAGGGCTTCAGAGGCCGAGGACCTACGGGGGAGTTTCAAAACAAGCCTGGCCGCTGCGTGTTGAACACTTTGCAATTTCTTAAGGGAAGATTTCTTCATGCCTGCTAGGAGGCCATTACAATAATCCAGCCGGGAGAGGATGAGAGCCACCGCGACTGATTTCCTGGCTGAGATGGGCAGAAAGTCAAAACATTTCTTTAGCTGCCTGATCAGGCTAAAACAGCACCCCGCAGTAATGCGCACATGCTCGTCGAAGCTGAGGGACGAGTCAAATTGGACTCCAAGATTGCGGGCTGAGGAGACCGCGCTCGGGGGTGCTTCGGAGTTATGAGGCCACCAGTCTTTTGGGGAGAAGAGGATGCCTTTGCCTAGGGGTATTATTTTGGTTTTGGCGCTGTTGCATTTAAGATGATTCAGGTTAAGCCAGGAAAAAACTTGGGAAAGGCAGTTTTGAAATCTAAGGGCAGCGTCAGGGTGTCTTTTGTCGATGGTGACGACAAGCTGGGTGTCGTCAGCATAAGAAGTCACGAGGATCCCGTGGGATTCAATCAACATGAGAAGGGGAGCCATATATATGTTAAAAAAGAGAGGGCTCAGTATGGATCCCTGGGGCACACCTGAGATGGTGGGTCTTTCGCCAGAAAGAAAGGGGCCTAAGGAGACAGTTTGCGATCGATTGGATAGGAATTATGTTATCCAGGCCAGAGCGGAACCCGAGACACCAATCTCACGCATTCTGTTAATGAGAATGGCATGTGAGATGGTGTCGAAGGCCGCGGTTAAGTCGAGCAGGATGAGAACAGCCTGTCTGCCCTCATCCTGCAAGAACTTGATGGTGTCCGATAATTCGATCAGTGCAGTTTCTGTGGAGTGGCCCGGGCGAAAGCCGGATTGCTGTGGGTGCAAAATGCGTTTATTTTCCACAAAATTTTTTAGTTCCTCATGAACTAATTGCTCAGTGATTTTGCCTAGTGCTGGGAGAAGGGAGATTGGGCGCATGTTGGATAAATCAGTTGGGGATTTATTTTGTTTCTTCATAAGGGGCTTAAGTATGGCCTTCTTCCATTCAGCGGGGACAATGCCGGAGTTAAGGGATTCATTAACAATGGCATTGATTGACGGGTTGACAACCTCAATAAGATGGTGTAGAATAATCGGGGGGCAGGAATCCGTAGGGGCTCCTGATCTACAGGTCAAAATGGCCCTTTGTGTTTGTGACAGAGAGACTGTTGTAAAGTTATTCAAAGAGGGAATAGTTATGTTGGTATCTTGTGTGAGAGTTGGTGGAGGGGGGAAATCCTTATGAATGTTATTAATTTTTTCAATGAAGAAATCTGCTATTTGGTCGCAGAAGGTTTGTGATGGGGGGATTTCGAGTGCCAGTGCCTTTGGGTGGGTGAAGGACTTTACAATATTAAAGATAGTTTGTTGTTTCTGTTTGGCTGCGTCTATAGCTGAAGTGAAGAATACCTTTTTTGCTTTTTTTTATGTTAGAGAGGTATTGTTTCCTCTGAAGGATGTATATGGATCTGGATGTAGGATCGTAAGTTTTCCTCCACTCTCTTTCCAGAACCCTACACTTTAGGTGACAATCGGTGAGGGCCTGAGTGTACCAGGGAGTATTGGGCTTCCTTTTGCCTTGACCTGATTTTTGGTTGGTGGGGTTGGAGTTGGGGGAGACCACTCCGTCAATCCACAAATGAAAGTTTATAGAGTCTTGTGATGCCTCTCCCACGATAGGAGGGGGGGGACAGAGAGCTGGGGGTTCAGCTTGATGCGCTCGGCTACTTTCTTCCAATTGATGGGAAACGGGGTGGGAGGGTGTTTGATGTGCGGTAACAAAGGGGGTTTAGTCTTAATGGAGAAGGGAATAAAACAGTGGTCTGTCCATATTTGCGGTAATGGGGGAGAGACATCTAGGGAAGCCAGGTTTGTGCAAATGCCGTCCAGCGTGTGCCCGGCCCGGTGGGTAGGGTGGGAGACCGATTGGGAAAGGCCGAAGATCTCAAGTGAGTGTAGGAAGTTAAAGGTGTAGGGGTCTGTGCAGGATTCCAAATGAAGATTGAAATCCCCAAGAAGGGTGAAAGTGGGATAGTGGGTCATGAGTGATCCCAAAGTCTCGTCGAGGGAGTCCAGGAATGTTGTGGCGTTCCCAGGGGGACGATAGACGAGTCCTCCTGATAGGAAGGAGGAGGGGTTAATGTGGATCACAAAGCCAATGCTCTCACAGTCCTTGAGAGAGGCCAAATCGAATGTGTGGCACCTAAAGAGTTTCTTAACGATGATAGCCAACCCACCTCCCCGACCGCTGGGCCTATCCCGCCTGAAGATGGTAAAATCAGGAGGGAGGGCGGTTGCCAGGTCGGGGTTAGAAGCATCGTGTAGCCAGGATTCAGTAATGAATAAGGCGTCAAGATCGTGAGACAGAATTAGGTCATGGATGTCTTGTCCATGACATGCTAGAGATCTGGCATTAATAAGACCGCAGTTAAAGGAGACCAACTTATGACGGGGAGGGGGAGGAATAGGGCTGGCGGGTCCCGAGGATGACCATCCGCATGAACGGCAGGAAAAAGGGCCCCAGAGGCAGTCTGTGGGGGGGTGAACATTACAATTGAGGCTTGCTATTGTCGGGCGCATAGAAAGCAGCGCGTTGGAGTCATACCTGAGAACTGGGAGGTTTGGAGCAGCATGGCCTGCGCCCGGCGCGATCCTGGCGCGGACGGGCGCAGACGGGCTTGGCTTAGGCGCGGCTTCGGCGCGCAACCGGCGCGCCCGCTGCGCCGTCTAGTTGGATGACACATTATATAGGAAGGAGGGAGGGCGGGAGGACGGCGCGACTAGAGCGCTGACCTCACCTTCCTCACTCAAGATGGCGCCCACCGCCGAGTGATGTTGATTAAAAGCGGCTGGGCTGAAAGAAGAGGAAGAGAAGGTGTAAGGAGTGTCAGAGTGCCTGTGTTCTCAATTCCCCTTAATCTAACAGCCCCCAAAGTTAAAATACGGCGATTTTAAAATAGGTATAAAAACGCTCCAAGTGTCATGCAGGAAAGGCTAAAATCAATGTGCCTCTGATCGCGATTGTCTCAGCTCTTCAGCAGCTCGCAGCCCCAGTTCCCCTCACCAGGGAGAGCATCTGTAAGGCAGGGAGCGCTGGGAAGGGCACACCTAAATACAATGGGAGGGCGGGAGGACGGCGCGACTAGAGCGCTGACCTCACCTTCCTCACTCAAGATGGCGCCCACCGCCGAGTGATGTTGATTAAAAGCGGCTGGGCTGAAAGAAGAGGAAGAGAAGGTGTAAGGAGTGTCAGAGTGCCTGTGTTCTCAATTCCCCTTAATCTAACAGCCCCCAAAGTTAAAATACAGCGATTTTAAAATAGGTATGAAAACGCTCCAAGTGTCATGCAGGAAAGGCTAAAATCAATGCGCCTCAGATCGCGATTGTCTCAGCTCTTCAGCAGCTCGCAGCCCCAGTTCCCCTCACCAGGGAGAGCATCTGTAAGGCAGGGAGCGCTGGAAAGGGCACACCTAAATACAATGGGAGGGCGGGAGGACGGCGCGACTAGAGCGCTGACCTCACCTTCCTCACTCAAGATGGCGCCCACCGCCGAGTGATGTTGATTAAAAGCGGCTGGGCTGAAAGAAGAGGAAGAGAAGGAGTGTCAGAGTGCCTGTGTTCTCAATTCCCCTTAATCTAACAGCCCCCAAAGTTAAAATACGGCGATTTTAAAATAGGTATGAAAACGCTCCAAGTGTCATGCAGGAAAGGCTAAAATCAATGCGCCTCAGATCGCTATTGTCTCAGCTCTTCAGCAGCTCGCAGCCCCAGTTCCCCTCACCAGGGAGAGCATCCGTAAGGTAGGGAGCGCTGGAAAGGGCACACCTAAATACAATGGGAGGGCGGGAGGACGGCGCGACTAGAGCGCTGACCTCACCTTCCTCACTCAAGATGGCGCCCACCGCCGAGTGATGTTGATTAAAAGCGGCTGGGCTGAAAGAAGAGGAAGAGAAGGTGTAAGGAGTGTCAGAGTGCCTGTGTTCTCAATTCCCCTTAATCTAACAGCCCCCAAAGTTAAAATACGGCGATTTTAAAATAGGTATGAAAACGCTCCAAGTGTCATGCAGGAAGGGCTAAAATCAATGCGCCTCAGATCGCGATTGTCTCAGCTCATCAGCAGCTCGCAGCCCCAGTTCCCCTCACCAGGGAGAGCATCTGTAAGGCAGGGAGCGCTGGGAAGGGCACACCTAAATACAATGGGAGGGCGGGAGGACGGCGCGGCTAGAGCGCTGACCTCACCTTCCTCACTCAAGATGGCGCCCACCTTTGTCCAGCTCCGCGCCAGGACTGGGGCTGGAAAGCCCCAGCACCGGTTTGGACTGGCTTATGCACGAGGACACCTTGTGTGCCCCGGGCATGTCTGATTCTATTCAGCCCTGTCCTACCCAATACACAAAATCCTGTCTGGGGTGGTGCTCGCACCTCCCAAGGCAGGAAACCCTTTGTCCAAGCCTCCCTCGCTGGAAGGACTCCCAGCAGCAGGAGGTCAGACTTGTGTCTGTGGTGGCAGCATCCATTTTGGGATGCTGAGGCTTGAGTTTAACTTTAACCGGGGGTTCAGGTTATGTACATGTCGTGTCCCTCTAGAAGGGTGGAAGGCTATCTCCGTCGACAGAACTGTTGAGGGGATAGGATTCCAAATCGTATGACACCTTACTCGACATGTTTTGATAAAGCCAAACCAAAGTTAGCATATAATCGCAAGGATTATAGTGCACTTAAGAGTATATGGTATGGCAATATCCCGGAAAAGCTAAGGGAGTTGTTCCCGACAGCTGCAGACAGGCTCAGCTCATGCTAGAGCACCGTCTCACATGAAACCACGCCCTCTGCCTCCAGGATGTGTCCAGTTTAGGTTAGATATAGGGATACTATATCTAAGTAAGAGGTGATTACACCCACTTACCCCAGCTGAGTGATCAGCCAGTTGTGTCAAATATCGAGGCCAGGCCAGGGGTGGCACAATACATGCTGCAGTCCCTGGTAGGCCTTGGCTACACCTATGCCCTGGGTACCTATGGTACACTGTTACAGGGGCCTGTAAGGTGAACCAGTTGCAATTTGTAATGCACCTAGAAAGCATTGGCAGTAATTTAGAGAGAGAACAGCAGGCTGTGGGTCTGATTAGCAGGCCCACAGCCACATTAAGTCCTAAACCAGTGAAGCAAAAAGCAAAAAAAAAAATTGGGGTGACCATAGGATAGCTGACCCTACTCTCCTACATTGTTAAATTAAGTAATTCTTAATTACATGACTTAAACACATTGGCAGAGCCAATAGCTCTGGCTAAGCACTTACAAGGTCCCAATGGCGAGACGGATTGCATTGCAAATGCTTGTTTTAAGTGTCAACATGTACATGTAACATATGTTTACATAGTTCCATGTGTAGTTCACATGGCAAACTAAGTTCTCTCATTCTTTCCTGCAGATTAATAATGTTTCCCATTTTAGCACCCCAGTGTTCTTTAATGCCACTTACAAGGTATTTGTAGTGGTTAATTTGGGCCTGTTTCAGAAAACTCATGGAGTTGGTAAATACTGGAATTATATAATTTACCAATGATCACACAGTGCGGCAAAGTAAGAAATCTGGGATTCGAGCCCAGGTCTTCTTGTCCTACATTCCATTTTATAGAGCAAAATGTTTAGAGTTTAGTCTATATCTGCAGCATTCATGAAGCAAATTCAACAAAAACAGTGCACATCAAAAGCGGAAACAGTGTGCTTATAGGATCCCAATAAGCACTCTTAGGGGCAATGCAAACATAGCAGTAACAAATCAGAGGCACTAATGCCCTAAGCACACCTACTGCAATGGAGGGGTTTAAGTGGCCATACTACACAGGCAGCAATTTTTATGTGCAGAGCGGAAGACATTTTGCTACTTTGCAAAGGAGAAGAGGAAAAACCACACAGTATTCGGTGCAGCTTCTGGTCAGGGGACGGTTGGCAAAATAAATCATTTACTCAACAACAAACGTAGTAGCAAAGGCTAACATACTCACCGTTGGGATACATTATGTCTATTGGGTCACAGGTTCAAATGTGGACTGGGCTGGTTAAACCTTTCATCCTTTAGGAGGTAAGAATATGATAACCTATTGTTAGTGGCAATAACAACTTAAATCAAAAATAGTTCCGTAACCCCTACAAAGAAATCATCGGAACATGAAAATTGGCCCTTCATCCATATACCCCTTTGTATTTACGATCACTAAGCAGTGGGAGCAGCTCTTTACGGGACGGGACTCTGAGGGTTCGAAAGCCTGGATGCACTCCTTGTGACTGAAAACAAGTTCCTAAAATCACTTTGTTGTCTCCCACAGAGTACCCCCCTGCAACCGATGAGACTAGATATGGGTAGATTCTAGATTATACAGAAAGCACAGTTACGCCCTCTGCTTTTTTAGTTACCTCTAAAAAGCACCCCTGAGTAACACCCTTATGCTGCTGCTTTGGACGAGGTCTATGTATTGGACCGCCTTAAGAAAATTGTCTGGCTGTCCAAGGTGAAATCTTTGATGTTGGGATAAAAGGGGCGTGGGACACAGACACTCCGGATCCTCTCCCAAATAATGCTCAGGTTAAGAAATATTATTGAGACTGGGTGGCACAGTCCCTTATTTCCCATCCATCCTGGGGTCCCTTAACACTTGATTTTATGGAGTTTAAACTGGAAGGCGCCTTTGAGCAATATCTGGAGGTCAATACAAATCCCCAGGATAAGAAACTCTATATGCAATTTAGATTTGCTTCCCTTCCTATGAACACTTTCATTGCCTCCTGGTACCATCCCTCTTCCATATCCCAGCTTTGCACATTGCTGCTCTCCTGCAGCAGAGACCATCAGTCACATTCTTTTTGCATGTCCTAGGTACCACCATCTAAGAGCTAGCTGGATAGCCCCTGTCTGTAGACAGCTTGGCACTCAATGTCACAGTGATGTGCTACGTATTCTAAAATCTGATTCTAGCATTCTAATTGTCTGTGCTGTTGCTACATTTCTGGAAAAAATGTGGATTAGCAGGAGGTATGCATTGAACATGCAACAGATGTAATTCTGTTGTATTTTAACACTTTTATGTTTAAAGCATTTTATTAAGGATTCACAAATGAAAGGAAAATCAAACAATTGTCACAAAGGAGCAATGCATCAGATACAACCATATAGTAGTGCACCAGTGCGTTAGGGTCCAGCAAAATATAGCGTTCATCCAAATATGATGGTTGGTGCGTATGCTGCAACAAGGCGCCCCAAAGTGAGCAAACCCCCCAACTTCCCCTCCTCCCCGACCGAACAAGGCCCCCCTCCTCCTCCGTCCAGTGCCTCAAACCATCACCCGCCCCCACCCCCCAAGCCGCCCCCCCACTCCCAGTGCTCCCATGTCCAGGCACGTTGGCCATCTGAATCTGCTAATGTAGTCAACCTCAACAAGCAGAGATATCTGGGGCATGTAAGTTCTGTGAATTCCCCTACAAGCAATGAGTGAAACGGTTGCCACAGATCATTAAACTGCTCCACCTCTCCCGCCACCATAAGTGACAATTTTTCCATTCCCAGGACATGCCATAATCTATGCAACCACCCTGTGGTGGAGGGGAGTGTGGTGGTGCGCCAGTGAATGAGTATATTTTGTACAGAAGAACCCAGGGCTATCGCAATTTACCTCCCTCTACGAGACCTCAGAGGATACATCAGTCCATTGGGTAAGCCCAACAGTACATATGCTGGAAGACGGGGCAATTCAATATCAAAATTGGAGTCGATCATGTCCAGGACTTCTTTCCAGTAGGGGGACAGCAGTGGGCAGTCCCATAAAACATGAGTGAGGGTGCCCGTTTGCCCGCATGCTCGCCAGCAGGTGGCGTCGATATTGCGATTCATCTCATGCAATCTCTGAGGCGTGTAGTACCAGTATGTGGACACTTTAGTGAATTGTGCATTGTTGCCGGTATTATGGTCTGACCATCGACTAGCTCACTTCTCAATACTAGGCACTGAGAAACCAGCAGCTACCGCTATGAGACAGCAGGGATGCGCTTTTAGGGCATACCATCGGGTGACTCCAGACCTGTTAGCCCAGGCCCTTCTGAACCATCCCATGTCCTACACCGGTGACCTGGACAATGACCTCGAAATCCTGCAGATCTGGCTCTTAGAAAGATTGAATGAGCTTGCCCCTGTGCTGCCTCCTCGAACCGCCTTGAAACGGGTTTCGGCACCTTGGTTCACTGCGGTGTTGGCTCACTCCCGTAGACAATGTAAAGTTGCCGAGCGGACGTGGAGGGCCCCGTATGATATCGAGGCTAAGCTAACCTATAGATCTATGAATAAATCCCACCATAGACTAGTCCTTCAGGAAAAAAAATGCTATTTCGCTAAACGAATCGATGAAGCAGCAAACTCCTTTAAGGATATTTTCTCGATCGTTAGGGAGTTCACTACCCTGCGATCTAACTCAGCACAGGAAGCTCCGTCTGAGACCTGGGCCGATACCATAGCTAACTTTTTTACCGCTAAAATTAGGCAGATACAGGATTCTTTCCCCTCTGGACCAACGGTCAGTCTCTCGACCTTGCCGGAGGGGCTAGCCCATTCTTCCACTTCTGGCCCTGTACTGGCGGTCTTTCCGCCTCTTACGATATCTTCATCATTATCACTTATGATGAATCTCAAATCTGGATCGCCACGTGACCCCTGTCCTGCCAAATTTTTAGCTAGAATGGCCCTTACTGTAAACCCTCTAGCCAATCCTATCCTGAATCTTTCTCTGAGTCAGGGGGCCCTACCACACTCATGGAAACAGGCCATGGTCATCCCTCTTGTTAAAAAGCCAAGCCTTGCCCCAGAAGTCCCTGCCAATTATAGGCCCATCTCGCTGCTTCCGGCACTCACTAAAATCCTGGAGAAGCATGTTCATGGCGTGCTCTCCAATTTTTTGGAGTCCAATGAGCTACTGCTCGCGTCTCAATCTGGCTTCCGGCCCAATTTAAGCACAGAAACAGCGCTTTTGGAGGTTTCAGAGGTCGTTAAGGAGACGCTGGATGTCGGAGGCAGGGTGATGCTAGTCATGTTAGACCTATCGGCGGCTTTTGACACTGTCCCCCACGAGGATCTCCTCGTAAGACTGCATGACATCGGTCTGAGGGGGACGGTGCTCAGTTGGTTTCGCTCCTTTCTAGCCAACCGCCGACAAACGGTCTGGGCCTCTCCTGGTTCTGCCGAAATGTCGCCTTTGGGAGTCGGAGTTCCTCAGGGCTCAGTATTAAGCCCAACTCTATTTAACATCTTTATGACCCCTCTGGCGACATTGGTGGAGTCCTACGGGGCCCAGATCGTTTCCTATGCCGATGACACCCAGCTTCTCTTTACCTGCCGGAAGGGTGAAGAATTTGATGGCAAAGGTATCCGTGAGTGCCTTGGGGCTGTTTTTAACTGGTTCCAACTGAACAGCCTCAAGTGCAACTCAGACAAATCCGAGATACTTTTTTTCGGATGTCCATCGTAAGCATGGGCGGAAAATCCGTTTCGCTCGCGGATTTCGCGGATTTTCGATAAATTCGCAAACCGCGAGATTCGCGAATCTCCCGCAAAATCCGAAAAATCCGCGAGCAGCGGATTTTATGGCTTGCTCGCACTGTTCGTGTGAGTTCGCGGCTTCCCAGTACAACTTCGCGCCCCGCGAATAAGCGCTAAATTGCAGAAATACGATCTTAGCAAAACTGAAACTACTTACCAGGTTCAAAAGTTCAGGCTCATCATTAGTAGCCATTTCCTGTAGTGCTTCCTGAGGGGCCCCTCCAGAGTTCAGTTGCCTACTTGCAACTATTATGTGACCCAGCTCTGAACCTCAGAATAGTTACACATATGCCACAAAGGTCCTGAATTACAGCTAAGGGAGACAAGCAGGAGCCAGGCTGGAAGTTCAAATCCATTAATCAGCCCCTAATTCATTATTGTCAGTTGGGGCAGGGCAGGTGTTGTAACTAATTTTGCAACAATGAAAGCACTTAGCAAGTGCAAAAGATCACTAATCAGGAAGCACTAAGGAAGCAGGTGCCAGCTAAAAAAATATTCTGTGACACATTAATCAGCCCCAAATTAATTCAGGTCACTTGAGGCAGGGAAGGTGTGCTTTGCTTTGCCACAATAATGTACACTGACTGGACAACCAGAGGGTGCTGTGATGAAACAGAGGGTGGCATGGGTGGGCCAGAGGGTGGCATGAGTAGTCAGAAAGTGGCAGTGGTGACAGAGAGTGGCAGTGATGAAGAAGAGTGTCCCAAACAGGCTGGACACGTAGAAACAACAAGTTCGCAAAACTTGCGACCCGACAGGTAAGTTTGCATTTTGCGAAATTGTACAAAACCCTCGCGAACTGGCAGAAACACGCGCGAACACAAAAAAAAATCTGCAAATTCGCGAGAATTCGCGGATTTTGCGAATTGCGAGTTTGCAAATCCGCAAAATTCGCGAACGCGAGATTCGCAAAATTCGCCCATGCTTAGTCCATCGACACCGGAATGGCAAGGGTGGTGGCCTGCCGACATGTTCCCTCCAGCTCATTCATCTGAGTCAGCCAAGAACCTGGGAATTAAAATTGACAACGGGCTCACGCTCAAATCCCAGGTGCTGACTCTCACAGGAACATGTTTCGGCATCCTCAGGATGCTCCGGAAGTTCTTCCCGCTGCTTTCTGAAGAACATAGGAGAACAATTGTTCAGGCCCTCATTGGATCCAGACTGGATTACGCCAACATCCTATATCTTGGTCTTCTGGAATACCTCTTACAACGCCTGCAGGTGGCTCAGCATGCGTCCGCTCGAGCCATCTTCGGCCTGCATCGGCGAGCGAGCGCCTCGAGTTTACTGCAAACTCTACATTGGCTCCGCATCTGGAAGCGGATAATATTCAAGGCTTTGACACTGGCCCACAAAGCTTTGTATGCTACGGGAGCCCAATACTTGCAAAAGAGGCTGACTTTTTACCTTCCGGCACAATCTTTAAGATCGGAGTCTCTCGCACTGGCAGTTGTCCCCCGAATAAAGAAAGCCTGCATCGGAGGACGATCATTTAGGCTGTTGGCCCCTCAGCTGTGGAACTCTTTACCTTTGTCTTTGCGTTCCACGTCCAACTTACTCGCCTTCAGGAAGGGTTTAAAGACCTGGCTTTTTACCCGTTAGAGATTTTCTGCCCCATCTTAGGTTTCTGTCTTTTTTACCTTTTCACTGTTATGTTTTGTCTGTTTCTTTCTCCTAGGTCTGGAGCACAAAGCGCCGGGACACTCCTTTGGAGTAGCCGCGCGCTATAGAAGACCTATAAAAAAAATGTAAAATTTTTTTTTTCCGTAAGCCCGGTGTGATATGCGGAGTGGCGAGCTCGATAGGCAATGCTGTCCCATTCCTTATGGCTTAAGGATCTCCCCAGTTCTCTTTCCCAGCGTTCCCTATCAGGGTTATAGAGGTCAAAGGAGGAAGGCTGCAAGAATTTGTACAAGTCTGAGATAAGTTTCTTGTCTGAGGTGTGCGTTATGAGCCATTTCTCGTGGGGGGGCGTGGCTTAGCACGCGATGTAGACGGAAGTGCCCGGGCTGAGCTCCGAGTGAAGCTCCCCTACCACGGGCCATTTCTCTGGCATTTTCCACTGCAGCCGGCCCACACTCACCGAGTGTGCCCGGGAGCCTGATCCGCCGCCTGAGAGACTTTGGGGGAGATCGGTGACACGGACCCTCCCTCCGGCCGGCGGGAGCCCCAGCAGTTACCCGGCCAGGCCCGCTTCCGGCCGGCAGCACCGGCCACTCGAGCCCGGGGATCCGGCCCTTCGAGGTAGGCCGCACCGCGCACACCCACCCCTGGGCTGCACGGGGTGGGGGACAGGACCGCACCGCAGCGTCTGGTGCCTCAAGCGACCCCACTGCCGGGAGCCCCTGCATTTAGTGGCGGAGTTGGCACCCTCGGCCACTCGGGTCTGGAGCATCGGCCCACATAGTCGGCTGTGCCAGGGACACCCCGCTGGGCCACACGGTGCACAGGAAAGGACCGCACCGCACCGATTGGGGCCACCAGTGACCCTGCTGCCCAAGAGCCCTTGCCAAAGACGGTGGAGGCGGCGCCCTCGAGCGAACTGGGCCCCTGTCCTCTCTCTACCCTGGGGTGGTTTCCGGCCAGCGTCGGGCCTGGCCCGAGTCCGGGGATCCGGCCCACACTTAGCAACAGCCACAGCCACACTCGTGAAGCCCTGCTGGAAGGCGATTCCGCCGTACTTATGGTGGCGCAGTGCACACCTGGGGTGCTGAACTCGGCTACGCAGGTGGGGATCTCGTGAATACCCGCGCGTAGCGCCCCGTGATCCACCCAAAGCCGAGGGACACGACGCCCTGCACCGCCATTGGTGTTATCCTGTGACACCCGGACAGATTGATCCTCCCGAACCCGGAGGAACAAGGGCAGCCAGAGCGGCCGTGTGGCCTGGATTGACTAGTCTACACGCGGCCTACCAGGAGGAGAGTCACCATTGCGCCATTTGAAGCGACATCCAATAGCGCACAGGCGCTCCTACACTAACTGCGGCGCAACCTTTGTACCCTCCCTAGGCGGTATCACTGAGCGGGATCCCGGGTGCCCTGGCGGGATTGCAATCTCCTCACCAGTTATACAACGTCCGGAGTGGGCGACGCGGAATGCCGGACCCCGTGACCAACACGCCCAAGACCCTGCAGTGCTGGTTGTGGAGGCCTGCCATCCCCGCCGCCTTGCAGTGCTGACCAGTCCCATGTCAGGAGGGACTAGAGCGAGGACCGGAACCTAAGGGGCGCAAAACAAGGGGAAGATGGCGAAGAACCCCGAGGCTGACCAGACTGCCTCCAAACTGGACACCATGCTGGCGGCCATGGAGCGATTGGAAGAGTTCATGCAGTTGACCCGTACATCCCTGGAGACCAAGATAGACAAGGTGGCAGTGGACTTGACGCACCTCAGGGCGGACCACAAGAAACTATCCGAACGTACTTCGGTCCTGGAACAGACTATAGCTGAGGCCTCGCCCAAGTTGGTACAGACGGATAAGCACATACGTGACCTCCTCAATCGAGTGGAGTTTCTCGAGGACAGGGCGGAGGATGCGGAAGGGCGTGCCCGGAGGAACAATGTACGTATAGTGGGCCTACTGGAACGCTGGGAGCGGAGGGAAGCAGCGGAACATATGGAGGACTGGCTCCGCGAACTGTTACCAGAGGGCACGCTGTCACCACACTTTGTAGTGGAGAGGGCGCACCGGGTGCCATCCCGTCCACCCCCGGAGGGCTCCAACCCCAGACCAATGCTTATGCGGGTGCTGAACTACCGTGACCGGGACACCATCCTGCGCAAAACCAGGAAACTGTCAGACATTAAAGTGGACAATGCAAAGGTAATGTTCTTCCCCGACTACACAGTACAAGTCCAGCGGCAGCGCCACTCGTTCATGGCAGTGAAGCAGAGACTCAGGCGTTTGGCTCTCAAGTACTCGTTACTATTCCCGGCACGCCTCCGGGTGGTAGCACAAGATAAGACACATTTCTTTGACACTCCTGAGGCGGCTGAGGCCTGGCTAGATTCTGGAGTCGATACGGGTCGTAGGACCGCACCGCCAGAGCCGCGCAGAAACCGCGGCACCCGCAGACGGAGGCACCGGTGCCCCTCGCCGGCCAGGTTGTCCACAGCGGATAAAGAGATAGGCCCCACGCCAGAACAAATACAAAGCGAACAGCAAGAAGCCCTCCGGATGGCAGCCGAGCTCAGTGGATCACAGTCGCCTATCCTGATCTCCAACGCCAGTCCCGGATCACGTGGGAGCGAGGATGACGAATACTTATACGGAATGCCGGATGAACAGGTAACAGAGGGCCTACCGGATATCACACCCCAAACGGCGGACCTGATAGCGTAGTGAGCTCCCTCACTCTGTTCTTGGACGGACTACAGCGGATGGCGCCACGTAGGAGGCAGTGAACTACATTGGAAGACCCACTTGGAGAGCCCACCGGGGCTTCTGAAGACCTCTGACAGTACTATCGGCACTGTCCTCGGGGCCTGTGCCCTGCCCCCGCCTCCCTACCCTGGTGAACCCTGAGCTGCTCCCACTGCCAGGAGGGGGGTCGGAGTTACACTATCTGTGGTACGTCAGAGACATAGTGTTTAAGGGGTGGCCGGACCCCTAGAGGTGAGTGTCCCTCGGGGGGTGAAAGTGGGGGCCTCCGGAGCCGTGTGTCCCGGTTCTGGGACGGTGGGCACTCTGGCCCTGGATGTGAACATTGACATTGACTTCTGATGGCTTTTGGCTCGCAGCCCGTGGAGGGGAGACACCACAGCTCTCTTAGCCTGGTGAACTATCATACACTGCTTGTTTTGTCTATAAATCAGATTATATTGTCACCAGCACCCTTGTAAACTTCCCAGACTGCGAATGCCTTTCTTTCTTCATAAAATTCAGTGCCACACATACCTTCTCGGGTATGCTTATATATCGCCCTCCTGGACCACTAAGGCAGTTTCTAACAGACCTCACCGCGATAGCGGCAAGCCTTGCAGTTAGCGCTGCAAACTTTACTATTCTAGGTGACCTTAACATCCACTTGGATGACTCAAATGACTCTACAGCAAGGGAGCTATCCTTAGGCCTAAGCGCCCTTGAACTGCACCAACGTGTCACTGGGCCTACCCATCTAAAGGGTCATCTCCTGGACCCCGTCTTCAGCAACTGTAATAACCTTCACATCGGAAACTCTTCCCCCCTTCCCTGGTCGGACCACTTCCTTATCGCGATCACCTGGACCCTGCCCTATCTCCCCCTCCCTAAACCTCCGACGACGCAACGATCACGTAACTGGTCTAAACTCCATCTATCCGAGTGGGAGACTCTCCTACAAAGTACCAAACCCACCAACACATCTTTTCCCGCCCACGACAATGATACCTACAACCTATGGATTACCAGCTCTCTTGACACAGTCCTACCACTAAAAAGCTCCCACCACAAGCGGGGCAATCCTACAGCCCCGTCGTACACAAATGAACTACGAGAGGCCAAACGTGTATGTAAACGTCTGGAGAGGAAATGGTGCCTTAGCTACCTCTCATCAGATAAATCTAGCTTTAGAACAGCAATTAAAAACTACAAAACAGAAATCCATCAAGCTCAGGCTAAATATTTTGAACTCAAGATTGAGAATGCGGCTTCCAAACCCAAAGAGATTTATAAAATAGCCAAAACCCTTCTTGCAACTTCCAGAACCCTTGAAGCATCATAACAACACTCAGACCCACTGTGAGGAAATAGCTGAGTTTTTCCACCAGAAAATAGAAACCATTATCTCTTCCTTCCCCCACCCCGGCACTCTACCCACAGATCTCGACAACTCAGGTTGTACGACAGCCCCTCCTCACGATCTCAACAGGTTTCCTCCTCTAGATCTTACCAAGTTGGAGAAACTTATGGGACAGGTTAAATCTGGATCACCTACTGACCCAGCTCCTCCCAGCACTCTCACTCTGATCACACATCTGATCTCGCCCACCATCCTAGATTTGCTCAACTCCTCACTCCATACTGGTATTGTCCCTCCTTTATGGAAAAGAGCAATGGTCAGAGCCCTGCTGAAAAAACCTAATCTTGACCAATCTAACCCTGCCAACTACCGTCCTATTTCCCTCTTACCATGGCTCAGTAAGCTCCTCGAGAAACATGTCAACTCCGTTCTCACCGACTTCCTAGAAGTCAATAACATCTTAGATATCTCCCAGACCGGCTTCAGGCCCCGTCATGGAACAGAGATGGCACTAGTTGCAGTGACGGAGGAAGCACGAAGGATCTTGGACGATGGTGGATCCACGGCCATCGTCCTACTTGACCTAAGTGCCGCCTTCGACACTGTCAATCATAACATCCTACTCCATCGTCTTGAGGGAATAGGACTGACAGGGACTGCTCTCAGCTGGATGAGATCTTTCTTGACTGACAGATCCTTCAGGGTTTTTGAGAGGGACTTTTCCTCTGCCAGTAGACATCTGAATTGTGGAGTGCCTCAGGGCTCCTCCCTGAGCCCCACCCTTTTTAATGTCTATCTGCGCCCAATAGCTGATGTCGTCCGCCCATTTGGGGTGAAGATCGTTTCCTATGCGGACGACATGCAGCTAGTGGTATCATTGGACCCTCCCCTAAATTCCGATCATAGCCTACACAAATGCCTGGAAGCAGTTACTACCTGGATGTCCGGCTCTTGTCTCAAGCTAAACGGGGATAAAACAGAGATAATGCTCCTTGGTAACAACATCACAAAAACCATTGATCCCATCTGGCCTTTCTGTCTAGGTAATCCCCCGCAACCCAAGGAGCAAATCAAGAGCTTGGGCATCTGGCTCGACCACACCCTTTCCTTCAACCAGCAGGCCACCAAGCTAGCTGCTACCTGCTTCGGGTTGATGAGACTGCTTCGAAAAATTCTCCCTCTCCTTCCATTCCACACGAGACGAATTATGGTTCAAGGACTGATCCTCTCCCGCCTCGATTGTGGAAATGCCCTCTACCTTGGAGCACCCCAACTCACACTTAACAGACTCCAGGTTATCCAAAACTGTGCGGCAAGAATCCTCCTGAATATTCCTCGCCGAACCTCTGTGAGAGCCAGACTGAAAGACCTTCACTGGCTCCCTGTAAGAGACAGAATCGTTTTTGAGAGCATGTGCATTGCACATCGCTCTTACTGGGGAACAGGCCCCTCCATCAATTCCACCCTTATGAAAGCTTATCAGCCCACCCGTTCCCTTAGGTCCGCGACCTCCCATCTCGCCTCAGTACCACGCATCAGGAAGGCCAGATGTGGTGGCCGATCGCTCTCCTACAACTTAGCCAAAATTTGGAACTCCCTCCCTCTCCACATCAGATCCGAACCCAACCTTCTCACTTTCCGGAAGAATCTCAAAACATGGTTATTCAGTAAAACTCCGGTTTAAAACTTCACTATGCTCCCCCTTCCCACCTCTCTGACTCAGCTCAAGCTTCCTACAGTGCTGGGACGCCCCTGGGTAGCCAACGCGCTTTACAAATCCTCACTTCACTTCACTTCACTTTTGCAGACTCTGTCACCCTCCCAATGAACTCACGGATTAATTGAGCTCATTAGAGCGTTTGGGCGACGACACGTTTCGTTGTTGCCCTTTTGGCATTATGGTTCTGTTAGTATTCTTTTTGAGACTAGTGTCGGCACTGACATGTCAAAGTTTATGTCTCTGTATCTGTGTGGGGTGGCGGGCTGAAATCCTGGTCATTGGTTTCTGCTGTTATGCTTGTGTGGCCGGGGCAGGCCGGAGATTTGGGGGGGGGGGGGTGAGGGTAATTGGGAGATGTGGAAACTGTGATGACTATGGTTAAATTTTGTACCTGGAATGTCAGGGGCATGCACACACCCTCACGTCGATATCAAGTGTACTCCTATCTTAGAAGACATCAAGTACAGATCGCATTGTTGCAAGAGACCCACCTGGCAGCCGCGGAGGTCGCCACACTTCTCCGTAGATGGAGGGGGCAGGTATATGCCATAGGCTTCTCAGCGTTTGCGCGCGGGACCCTGATCTGGGTACGACCAGGGGTTCCATTTGCACTGACACATAGCAACATTGACGCAGAGGGGCGTTATGTATTCATACAGGGCAGACTGGACGGGCAACAGATAGTTATAGCCTCCATCTACGCCCCAAATGTCGAACAGGGGAGGTTCCTGGCGAGACTGTCGACGGTGATTGCACCTTGGTCTGACGTGCCACTATTATTGGGTGGCGATTATAACAGCGTACTAGATGTCTCCCTCGATCGCTCGTCTCCTCCGGCGGTTGTCGCCCCAGCCCAAGCAACCTCCAGGGCCCTTCTTGATTGGGCGACACAGTGGAACCTGCAGGATGCTTGGCGAGTCAGGAACCCTAACGCCCGGGTATACTCCTACTTCTCTGGGGCCCACTCATTGCACGTCAGATTAGACAGGTAAATGATGTCCCGTGACTTGATTCCTCACGTGACAGAAACAGATTACCTGTGGCGGACACACTCTGATCACAACCCACACACTTTGGATTACGGGTGGAAACGCCCACGCCCGCCTGTGCCCACATGGCGCCTGCAGCCGGATCTCTTACTCGATACGCCATTCCGAGAGGAGATGTCCAGGAGGATAATACAATACTTTGAGGACAATGGCGACTCTGCCTCGTCCCCGAAAATTGAGTGGGACGCCTTTAAGACAGTGACCCGAGGGAGCTGTCTCGGTGTGCAGGCAGGCCTGCGGGGACAGTTGGAGCGGGATCTGATGAAAGCGGAGGCGACTTTATTAGACAAAGAGCGGGAAGCGGTAGAGGGCGATGACTCCCAGTTGATTACAGCCAGGGCAGATCACGCCCTTTTGATGGAGAGGCTGAAGAACCTTAATTTTGCGGCACGCTCTGCACGCACCCACAACACAGGTGACAAGCCAGGCAGACTCCTATCATGGCTGATATGTCAGGATACTCAATCGGCGTCGGTGCGGTCGATCCGTACGATTCAGGGCGCTGAAGTCTTCACCCAAAAACTGATACATGAGGCGTTCACAGCACATTACAGGTCCTTGTACAGCTCACGACTGAGAGCCACTGAGATGGAGATTGCAGAGTACCTAGCGACACTGCAGCTACCTGCGGCCACTCGCGCCCAACAGGCGGAGCTGGGAGCAGATCTTACTAGTGAGGAGCTACGAGAGGTGATTTTTTCCCTCTCTAATGGCAAGGCGCCGGGTCCAGATGGGCTCCCGGCCGAGTTTTACAAGGCCTATACCTTGTTATTAATACCGGAACTGTTAAGAGTGTACAAGGCGTCATTTGAAGATGCTGAACTTCCGGCGTCTCTGAACGAGGCCAATGTGATCTCTCTGCTGAAACCAGGCAGGGAAGCGTGCGAGCTGGGATCGTACAGACCGTTAGCGCTCCTTAATACAGAGTACAAGATCTTGGCGGCGACATTGGCTCGGAGGCTTGCGCCCCTAGTTCCCACACTGGTGCACTCTGACCATAACGGCTTTGTGCCCACACGCAGCACGTCTTACAACATACGTCGCTTCTTTAGAGTCCAACGCTATGCGATCTCCAACTGGCCATGCTCAGGGTGTATAATACTCGATCTGGAAAAGGCGTTTGATTCGGTGGAATGGCCCTTTCTGCTCCAGGTGCTCGAAAAGTATGAGCTGGGCGACGCCTATATCCAGATGGTGGAGCTCCTGTACCAAGCGCCCAAGGTGCGAGTCCGGACCGGGCGGCTATTTTCTGACAGAATAAGGATCGGGAGAGGCACCAGACAGGGATGTCCCCTCTCTCCCCTGATATTCGCGCTCGTGATGGAACCGTTGGCAGCGCTGCTCCGGACCTCCGGAGCCACCTGGGGCATCCCACTGGCAGATGGGACACACTTGGTGTCTCTATATGCCGATGACTTGCTGTTATATGTCAGGGACCTCACCTGCATACCTGCGGCACTCACAGACATCTTTTGGGTGTTCGGGGATATGTCGGGGCTCCGTGTCAACTGGTCAAAATCAGGGGTCTATGCGTTCAGTGAAACTATGCCACAATGTGAAGTGCGAATGATGGGCGAGGAGCTTCGGTGGCACCCGACGGTCTTCCGGTACTTAGGGATCCTCATATATCGGGACTCCGTTGATCTCCTAGAGGGCAACCTCGTGAGAGCCATCTCCTCGTTGTCGGCCCAGGTCACGTTCTGGAACTCCCTCCCACTGAATGTGCCGGCTCGAGTAGCGTTGACAAAGATGATAATGCTCCCCAGGCTCCTCTACTTTTATGCTAACCTTCCGGTGTATGTGCCGACGCGTATTTCAAGGGATTGGAAGCCCTCACCAGGTGCCTGATTTGGAATAAAGGGCGCCCCGGGTGGCATTGAGGACCCTCTACGCGGCTACGGAATCTGGAGGCCTGGCGGTTCCCAATCAGGAACTATATTACCTAGCGGCCCAACTGTAGTGGGTTGCCTATTGGCTTAGTGGCAGGAACCTGATGGACACGGCCACGGAAGACACTACCCTGACCCTGACTCAGGTGCTAACGCTCTTCCACCCCCTGACGCGGGGCCGGCCTCCCGACCAGATCTACTTAGCTGTCGCAAGACAGTGCTTTGTGCGAAGCCTCAGACTTACTAAAAACACGGTGCCGTATGCCCCGAACCTGCCGCTGCTGGGGACCCCCTGGGGGAGTGGCGTGATGTCCTCATCCGTGCTACGCAGTTGGACTGCGGCAGACTTGGATAGTCTAGGTGACTTATATAGTGATGGGGAGCTACTGTCCTTTGAGACTCTGACCGCCGACACAGATCTGCCAGCGGGGCAGTTCCTGACACACTCTAAGCTTCTCTGAGTGCTGACGGGGACGTGGGGAGACCTGACTCAGGAACCGACCACACATATGTTAATACAGTACCTGCATGTGATGGGCGATGGTTCTTATCTGGTGCACTGGCTGGCACAGGTGCTGCACCATCATACTCAGTTCTCCTCCCAACGACTGAGAGAGAAGTGGACGGCCGACCGGGGTAGTGAATGGTCAGACAAACAATGGGCCGCAGTGCTGGCTGGCGCAACGAACATTCCTCGTAATGCGAGATTTAAGATCATCCAATATTACATAATACACCGCTCGTATTTGTCCCCGGACAAACTAAATCGCTACTTCGGCCTTGCCTCTTCAGCGTGCCCCAGGTGTGGACTCCTGAACTCGGATCTGCTACACGCACTCTGGAGTTGCCCTCACCTTACCATGTACTGGTCGGCGGTCACTGACACATTAGCGGCAGCCACGGGCGACACTCTTCCTAAGACGTGGGAGGTATGCCTACTGGGGCTCTACAAGAGGACCAAGCAGACCAAACTGCAGGCACGTTTCTGGGACCTGGGGCTCATAACAGCCAAGCGGCTCATCACAAAACGCTGGAAGAATAATGCCCCCCCGCGACCGGTGGACTGGCGTCGCTCATTTGCCAACTGGGCTAGCGCAGAGAGCGTGACATTACACAGAGAGGAGACGGCGGGACTACGAATGTACCCAATTGCCCAAGAGTGGGACACTACTCTGACTGCATACCATCAGGCTTGTATCCAGGCTGGTATCACATGAACGCTTAGTTATGGAGCGGCGATAGACCCGTCACCCTTACTTTCCGAAGTCAGACCTCTCCCCCTCCTGTTGATTTCCCCCCCGCTCCCCCCGCCCTGACATACCTCTCCCCCCTCCCCCCCCGGCTGCTGGGGTAACGCCCGACAAAGTCTGCTTGCTATTATTGCCTCCTACCGCAACATGGCCGCAGCGATCCTCAATCCACAACCATTCCCGTCCCCACACTGTCCACATACAGCGTTACATAAAACATTAGTGTCACTGATACACTGCTGTACACGCAAACACTAGTCCGATTGTTGTTGATGTGTTTTCCCTCCTACTTCAGTTATTTCCCTATTATTTATTTATTTTTCTCCTTTATTCTCTTGATTGCAAGTTGGCATTGTTTCTGCTGCGCTCATGATGATGTTGATCTCTCCTGTTCCATTTAACTTTTCTTCAATGTTTATTAAATACTGCCATTATCACACGACTATAGCCCTGTATCCCATATGGTAATGTGGGATGTGATTCCTGTCTCTGACATCGTCCGTGCCACCCAGGGAATACAGCCTGGAACAACTGCTGTTGACTATCATGAACACTTTGGCCCTTCTGCAGTGACATACGCTGCAGGCACTGCAACCTAAGATTTCTCCTGAGACTGAGAATTGCGTCCTAATGCATCTTCCCTGGCTACTGTTTATTTTCACCTATATACTACCGAAATGTCGAAAATGTTACCGACTGGGTAATGATTGTCGTTTATATGACATTGTATGATCTATTGGCTTGTTCTACGTTTTGATTTGTGAAATTAAATAAAATCTGGGACCGTTGGTCTCAACAAAAAAAAAAATGAGCCATTTCTCGTATGGAAGGAGCTTCCTATCTGCCGACTCACGTACCTGCGGCTGCAGCGCCCAATGGCGCACCTGCATGTAGCGCAACCGTTCCACCTTCGGTAATTGATATTCTTTCCTGAGCTCTGGGAACGGAATAATGCTGTCTTGACCATATAGATGAAAGAGCGCTCTGCATCCCGCAGCCCGCCGGCGCGCAAAGGCCCCTGGTTCCATCCCAGGATGAAACTCCGGGTTATCGATCAATGGTGTGAACGGTGAGGGGAAGGTGGTAAGTGCGTGTGTTGTATTCGTGGCGTCCCACACCCTCATCGGAACCCGTGTGATATAAGATGCATATAAGTTGGGAGGGCGATGTGTCCTACGTAAAAAGGGCACCTCCTGCAGAGTCCGGCCCGCCACTGCCTGGTCTTGGAAAAGCCAGTGTTTGTCGGTCTCCCATTTGCTCCATTCCGCTAGGTATCTTAGCTGTGCAGCCTGAAAATATTTTCGGAGGTCCGGTACTCCCAGTCCCCCCGCCTCAGGTGCCAGTGTAGCCAGGGCCCTCTTAAGCCTAGGTTTACGACCCTGCCATATAAAGCGCGCAATGTCCGCCTGAATCTGCAGTAACCAACCATTCGGGGGCTGCAGCGGCAGGGCACGAAACAGGTAAAGCGCCTGCGGCAAGATGGTCATTTTCACTGCGGCAATTCTGCCCAGCCAGGACAAGGTGCCCTTGCTCCAGCGACCCAGTTCCTCCTTTATTTAGTTTCAAACCTAGGGCAGCATAGTTCGCAGTCACCATAGCGGGCAATGTGGGTGCCAGAAGAATGCCCAGGTAGGGCACCAGGCCTTTAGACCCCTGCAAGTCAGTCCTGGTGGCAGCGGTGAGCGAAACGTCAAGGGCCGCCAATTTTCCCATGTTCATCTTGAAGCCTGCAATGGCAGCAAAGGCCTCCATTTCATCAATGCATGCAGGGAGCGCCCTCCCCGGATCCGCTAGTGTCAGAATAATATCATCTGCATAAAGACTGATTGTGCGAGTGTACTCCCCCATCTTAATTCCCAGCGCATTCGGATTCTGGCGTATCCTCTGGGCCAGGGGTTCCATATAAAGTGCGAATAGAAGCGGGGACAGCGGACACCCCTGCCTAGTGCCCCTTTCTATCGCGAACTGTTGGGAGCTGCAGCCATTAACTCGTACCACTGCCTATGGAAACTTGCAGCAGTTAAACACTAGAGTGCGGAATTTCTCGCCAATACCTACTTTCGCTAAAACTTTCTCTAGATATGGCCAATGCACCCTGTCAAAGGCTTTCTCCGCATCAACTGCCAACAACATCCTTTCCCCGGGTATCCTGGAGGCCTTCTCCAGTATATGGACCACTCTCTTGGTGTTATCCTTCGTTTGCCTCCCCGGGACGAACCCGGCTTGGTCCGATTCCACCAGTCCCAGGAGGTGAAGCGCCAAACGGGCCGCCAGGATCCCAGAATACAACTTGAGGTCGATATTCAAGAGAGAGATCGGCCTCTAGGAGCCACATTGCGTCCGATCCTTCCCCGGTTTAGGGATAACCGAAACTGTTGCCCTAAGCAAATCCGGGGGGATAGCTCCAGGAGCGGAGACAGAATTAAATAGGCACGCGAGGATTGGGGCTAACGTAGGGCAGAATGTTTTATAGAAGAGGGATTTATAACCGTTCGGGCCAGGGGCCTTCCCGTGTTTGAGCCTGGAGATGGCCGTAATCACCTCCTCCACCCGAATGTCCCTTTCGAGATATTCCGCTTGCTCCGGAGTGAGCAAGGGAAGGTCAACCGAGGCCAAGTAGTCCGCCTTTGCTTGTGCTGACGGGGGTTCGCCTATATAGAGGTCAGCATAGAATCGGTGGAAGGCCTCAGCTATTTGGTCGTCCTCCGTAACCGACCCCCCGGTGGGTGTCGATAGCTCCTTCACTAAGTGCCACATACCTGGCTGCTAAAACATGGAACTCACTCCCTACCTACCTTCGCCTTACCCAGAACCACTTAGCATTCAGAAAGCAACTTAAAACGTGGATATTTGACAAATAATCCTCCTCCCCTTCCTAAGCGCCTTGAGACCCTCTGGGTATGTAGTGCGCTATATAAATTCTTTGACTTGACTTGACTTGACTGATGTGCTTCCCTGAGTTTGTGTACCAGGAGCTTTCCGCATTTGTCCCCACCTGTATAATATGCATGCTTCAACCGTAATGTAGCATATTCCGCCCTGTCCATATCTAAGGCTGACAAAAGTTTCCTCGCAGCCTTAAGCTGCTTCCAGATTCTGGGAGCCCCCGTCCTCTGGTGAACCTGTTCTAATTCTCGCACTTTGCTGGTGAGTTCCTCACGCTTCTGCTGACGCTCCCTATTCTCGGCGGAGGAGATGGCAATAAATTCCCCTCGGAGCACCGCTTTCAATGCCACCCATTGAGTCGCCAAGGTGGTGTCCTCATTATCATTATGCTCCTGGTACTCCTGTATCGAGTCTTGAATATGCTTTACCACCGTCTTTTTATGCAGCAGGGTATCCCTGAGGCGCCATACTGCAAGCCTAGGCAACATCGGTGGCAATTGAAACATCCCCGTAACAGGGGCGTGGTCTGACAGAGAGAGAACCCCTATCGCAGAAGCTGTGGCTAAGTCGCAGACCGGCTTCGAGACCAATAGATGGTCAAGACGCGCGTAGGTCTTGTGGGCGTGCGAATAATAAGAATAGTCCCGGGCGGTGGAGTGGAAGCAGCGCCAAAGATCACGGAGATCTGACTCCTCTAGTTGGCGTTTGCCCGTCTGCGAAATCTCCCCAGTCTGCGGGTGCCGCTGCACTGACCTGTCATGGGAAGAGTCGAAGACCATATTCAGGTCCCCCCCTATGATTATGTGCCTGTCTGGCGTGGCGGTGACATCCACCACAACCGAATGCAGGAATCGTTCCTGGTGTTCATTGGGGCTATACATCGATCCAATGGTGAAAATCAGCCCCCCGTATTTGACCCTGTAAACAAGGAGTCTACCTTTCTGTTCAGCAAACTTATGGAGGACCTCTCCTTTAAATGTCCTGGATACTAAAATTGCAACTCCAGCGGTCTTAGTAGTATTGCAGGAGAAGAATTGCGTGGGGAACTTGTGGGAGCGCATACTCTGGTAGTCTTTGGCTAGGAGATGAGTCTCCTGCAGGAGACAAATGTCTGCGTGGGTATTTTCCAGTAAGGAGAGGACTGCCCTCCTCTTGACAGGGTTATTTAATCCCTTCACATTAAGGGTGACTACTGTGAAAGCTGTCATCTATGTGGGTAAAACCAAAGTACGAGCAGTGTGTCATGGCCTAAAAGGGGTGGGTGCGGTGTAGATAATGTGTAGAAGCTCGGTGAAGCTGTGACGACTGGCTCAATAGCACTGGACGGTCTTTGTGTCTCCACCCCAACCCCCTTCAAACTTCCCCCAAACCGCCTACCCTTCCCCTCCCTCTTCCCCAAACCCCCTCTACATCCCGACAAACCCTTCATGCAAACAACCAAGCACCCTCCTCCCTCTCCCCCCAACAATCCCCTGAAATCCCAACAAATGTCAGTCCCAGTCATGCCCACCGGGCAAGTCCGTGGTGAGTTACCAATGTGGACGTCCGGCCACTTACTCCCTCTCCCTCTTCCCCTCCACCCCCGCCCTCCAAGACCCGAACCTGCTTCTCCAGTAAGGCTGTGGTATTCTCCCCCCGGAGCGTCATTATGCTGAAAGAGCCACATCACTGTTGGAGGCATTGTTCCTGGCCGCCTCGGAGACCGCATCCGCCATGCTGGCTCTAATGGTGGGCGAGTCCGGCCTTCTGGGGTTGGCAGACCCTCGTCTCCGTGACACCCTCTGCCAGCCATCTCTGGGCCCGCGCCTCCGGCTTGGCGTAGCTGTGTCTTCCTCCTCCGCCGTGATCCCCAGAACCTCACATGTTTCCTGAAGCGATCTGAGTTGCTGCATCGTGCCATTCCATCGAAAGATAAGACAGAAGTGGTAGCCCCAGGCATATGGTGTTTCGTGCTCTCTCAGAAAGTCTGTGGCAATTTCCGTTTTTGAAGAGTGATGGCGGACAGGTCCTGATACAGTCCCACAGAGTGGCCACGGAAAGTGAACACGGGTTGTTTCCAGGCCTCTGCCATGAGGCGTTCCTTCAGTGGGAAATCTGGGAGGAATGCTAGGATGTCCAGAGGAGGTGACGATGCTCGTCGCGGCGGTCCTACCCTGTGCGCTCTATCGATCCTGACTGGGAACTCAGACGGTTCACCCAGGATAGCTCGAAACAGGTCTCTCAGGTACCCAGCCGCGTCTGAGCCTTCATCTGTGGATAGAATTCCTCAGACTCGGATATTGTTTCGCCGAGACCGGTTCTCAAGGTCCTTTTTGTGCGTTTGCAGATCTAAATGCTGATCTCTGAGGCGCAACACCTCCTGCTGTAGTAGGACTACTTCCTCATCGAGACGGTGGTTCGTACTCTCCACTGTGGCCACTCGCTCCCCGATCTCTTCCACCTCTCTGCGCACCTCCCGAACCTCATCCGCCACTTCCTGTTTCAATGTCTGAAAATCATCTCCGAGGGTGCTGAACAGCGACTCAAGAAACGATCTGGTGACCGGCGGTTCCCCTCCAGTCGCCCCCTGCGATCCTCCGGCAGGGCTTGTGGATAGCTGCCCCCTGTCTCCTCGTTGCTGGGATCTATTGAGCATTTCGGGGAGAGTGCGTTCTCCCCGCTTGGCGCCTCTGCCTGACGCCATCTTGGATTAAGTGCGGGCCAGCTCTCCCGTCCCCTCAACTCGATGCCACTCGATCTGCCGGTGCTGTCCTGTTCAGGTAGGGGACTGGCGGTGGTCACCAGCAAGTGCTCCGAGCGCCGTCGGGGGAGAGCGCTACCGGTTCCGTCGCACTGGGCTCCAGGAGTGGCCGCTATGGCGGGCTGTTCACTCTTCCCGTAGGCCCCGCCGGTGTCCGTCCGCCGCGGGCTCCGCTATGCGCGGGTGGTATCTCTGGTGATCTTCTCCTCCGTCTGACCCCGGTCATGCCGGACGGGGGAGGCGCTGTGTGTCTCTCCGGTACAGTGCAGGACCTCTCAGCCGCAGTCGCCAACAGAGGCCTCTCAGGGCTTCTCCGCCATCTTCCACCTCCTTCCAGCCCCGCCACGTGTCACGGAGCCAGTGGCCAAGAATCGTTCAGGAATTGACAGTGTGAGCCCCGGGGCCGCCAGGCCACCGGATTTTCTTCGGTTTTAGGCGTCAGCCGGGCTGGAGAGCCCCCTCCGGGGGGTCGGGGAAGGGAGACCCCGCGCGGGGCCTCGGGCCTACTCTCTTGCTGCTCCGATTCTCTCCCGGTAGATGTTCATTCGAGTAGGCTGAGACTCATGCGCCGTTCACAGCTGCTCCCATGGGGCCGACTCGGTAGTCCCCTCAAGCATTCAGGGCCCTTTGGGCGTGGCGGTGCAATACCTCCTCTGGCTGCGCACTCCAAACGGCAATGGGCGCGGCGTGCGTCCAGCCGACGTGCTCTGGGGCCGGCCTCCTCCTCCTCACGCTTCCCAGGCCGGACCTCCAACGCCGTCCGGCGGGCTGTCCTGAGGCTTAACAGAGGCTAGAACCCGACCAGTGTCTTCTCGTCAGGTTCCTCCACTTCTCCCCGTGCCGTTAAGCTCCGGTGGGGGGAGAAAAAGGCTATATTTCAGGGCTCGGGCCTAGTCGGGTCGGGGAGCTGCGAGAAGAAGTGTTCTCTCACTCCGCCATCTTGGCCACGCCCCTTTTTTAACACTTTTAAATGTTTTTTAAATATGTATCTATTATTAGTTCAAAGCTGAGCTAATTTTATAACAGTACCAGCATGACTGGTCATGCTGTTAAATTGTACTGTGTAGACCATTGCTGATATAGTTGTTAGATATCATTTTTGTTGCTTTTATTGCTCTCTTAACCATGGTTGATTATTTGCACAGGTTGGTCTGAGTTGTACTAATGTTTGGGAATTTACAACTAAGAACCCGGTCCTTAGGCGCTTTAGGCACTGGCACTCTCCGAGGCTCAGATTTGATAGCTGGGTACTAGGCTGATTTTATCAATTGTAGGCACCAGCTTTCGTACATGACTAATTAATTCTTCATATTGTACGCACTTGCACTTTTTTGGATTCCTCCCTTCCCTAAGAGTAGTAGGGAGTCTGGACTCCTAAAGGAATAATACCTATGACGCTATAGATTGCTATTGTAAATCTGAATGTTTTATTCTGACTTTATTGTATTATATGTATATGGTACTTTTAGGGCC
>NW_028245540.1:0-38873 GCF_964263255.1 Lissotriton vulgaris
GGTGGATCATCAGTGTTAGAGCTAAAATTAGCATGTTTAAAGTGATTTTCATGCTTCCAGGGGCTCGGGAAGTTAATTAAATACCATTTGGAGGCATTTAATGTTCGAGCAAAAACGGCTGATTTTCGACAAAAGAGATAACACCCCCCCATTACGTCATGCTTCAGAAATGTGGGAAATGGTCCGTTTTCAAATGTTTTATTTTTGAACGTCAGTTCACATTTGTAGGTGGATCATCAGTGTTAGAGCTAAAATTAGCATGTTTAAAGTGATTTTCATGCTTCCAGGGGCTCGGGAAGTTAATTAAATACCATTTGGAGGCATTTAATGTTCGAGCAAAAACGGCTGATTTTCGACAAAAGAGATAACACCCCCCCCATTACGTCATGCTTCAGAAATGTGGAAAATGGTCCGTTTTCAATTGTTTTATTTTTGAACGTCAGTTCACATTTGTAGGTGGATCATCAGTGTTAGAGCTAAAATTAGCATGTTTAAAGTGATTTTCATGCTTCCAGGGGCTCGGGAAGTTAATTAAATACCATTTGGAGGCATTTAATGTTAGAGCAAAAACGGCTGATTTTCGACAAAAGAGATAACACCCCCCCATTACGCCATGCTTCAGAAATGTGGAAAATGGTCCGTTTTCAAATGTTTTATTTTTGAACGTCAGTTCACATTTGTAGGTGGATCATCAGTGTTAGAGCTAAAATTAGCATGTTTAAAGTGATTTTCATGCTTCCAGCGGCCCAAAACACAAGATTTATGGAATGGTTAAAAGTGCATGAAAATGGCCAATTTACTCACTCTGAGTTCTCAAAAAGGGTTTCTTCACCCCGGGAAGTTAATTAAATACCATTTGGAGGATTTTAATGTTCGAGCAAAAACGGCTGATTTTCGACGAAAGAGCTAACACCCCCCCATTACGTCATGCTTTAGAAATGTGGAAAATGGTCCGTTTTCAAATGTTTTATTTTTGAACGTCAGTTCACATTTGTAGGTGGATCATCAGTGTTAGAGCTAAAATTAGCATGTTTAAAGTGATTTTCATGCTTCCAGGGGCTCGGGAAGTGAAATAAATACCATTTGGAGGCATTTAATGTTCGAGCAAAAACGGCTGATTTTCGACAAAAGAGATAACACCCCCCCATTACGTCATGCTTCAGAAATGTGGAAAATGGTCCGTTTTCAAATGTTTTATTTTTGAACGTCAGTTCACATTTGTAGGTGGATCATCAGTGTTAGAGCTAAAATTAGCATGTTTAAAGTGATTTTCATGCTTCCAGGGGCTCGGGAAGTTAATTAAATACCATTTGGAGGCATTTAATGTTCGAGCAAAAACGGCTGATTTTCGACAAAAGAGATAACACCCCCCCATTACGTCATGCTTCAGAAATGTGGGAAATGGTCCGTTTTCAAATGTTTTATTTTTGAACGTCAGTTCACATTTGTAGGTGGATCATCAGTGTTAGAGCTAAAATTAGCATGTTTAAAGTGATTTTCATGCTTCCAGGGGCTCGGGAAGTTAATTAAATACCATTTGGAGGCATTTAATGTTCGAGCAAAAACGGCTGATTTTCGACAAAAGAGATAACACCCCCCCCATTACGTCATGCTTCAGAAATGTGGAAAATGGTCCGTTTTCAATTGTTTTATTTTTGAACGTCAGTTCACATTTGTAGGTGGATCATCAGTGTTAGAGCTAAAATTAGCATGTTTAAAGTGATTTTCATGCTTCCAGGGGCTCGGGAAGTTAATTAAATACCATTTGGAGGCATTTAATGTTAGAGCAAAAACGGCTGATTTTCGACAAAAGAGATAACACCCCCCCATTACGCCATGCTTCAGAAATGTGGAAAATGGTCCGTTTTCAAATGTTTTATTTTTGAACGTCAGTTCACATTTGTAGGTGGATCATCAGTGTTAGAGCTAAAATTAGCATGTTTAAAGTGATTTTCATGCTTCCAGCGGCCCAAAACACAAGATTTATGGAATGGTTAAAAGTGCATGAAAATGGCCAATTTACTCACTCTGAGTTCTCAAAAAGGGTTTCTTCACCCCGGGAAGTTAATTAAATACCATTTGGAGGATTTTAATGTTCGAGCAAAAACGGCTGATTTTCGACGAAAGAGCTAACACCCCCCCATTACGTCATGCTTTAGAAATGTGGAAAATGGTCCGTTTTCAAATGTTTTATTTTTGAACGTCAGTTCACATTTGTAGGTGGATCATCAGTGTTAGAGCTAAAATTAGCATGTTTAAAGTGATTTTCATGCTTCCAGGGGCTCGGGAAGTGAAATAAATACCATTTGGAGGCATTTAATGTTCGAGCAAAAACGGCTGATTTTCGACAAAAGAGATAACACCCCCCCATTACGTCATGCTTCAGAAATGTGGAAAATGGTCCGTTTTCAAATGTTTTATTTTTGAACGTCAGTTCACATTTGTAGGTGGATCATCAGTGTTAGAGCTAAAATTAGCATGTTTAAAGTGATTTTCATGCTTCCAGGGGCTCGGGAAGTTAATTAAATACCATTTGGAGGCATTTAATGTTCGAGCAAAAACGGCTGATTTTCGACAAAAGAGATAACACCCCCCATTACGTCATGCTTCAGAAATGTGGAAAATGGTCCGTTTTCAAATGTTTTATTTTTGAACGTCAGTTCACATTTGTAGGTGGATCATAAGTGTTAGAGCTAAAATTAGCATGTTTAAAGTGATTTTCATGCTTCCAGGGGCTCGGGAAGTGAAATAAATACCATTTGGAGGCATTTAATGTTCGAGCAAAAACGGCTGATTTTCGACAAAAGAGATAACACCCCCCCATTACGTCATGCTTCAGAAATGTGGAAAATGGTCCGTTTTCAAATGTTTCATTTTTGAACGTCAGTTCACATTTGTAGGTGGATCATCAGTGTTAGAGCTAAAATTAGCATGTTTAAAGTGATTTTCATGCTTCCAGGGGCCCAAAACACAAGATTTATGGAATGGTTAAAAGTGCATGAAAATGGCCAATTTACTCACTCTGAGTTCTCAAAAAGGGTTTCTTCACCCCGGGAAGTTAATTAAATACCATTTGGAGGCATTTAATGTTAGAGCAAAAACGGCTGATTTTCGACAAAAGAGATAACACCCCCCCATTACGTCATGCTTCAGAAATGTGGAAAATGGTCCGTTTTCAAATGTTTTATTTTTGAACGTCAGTTCACATTTGTAGGTGGATCATCAGTGTTAGAGCTAAAATTAGCATGTTTAAAGTGATTTTCATGCTTCCAGGGGCCCAAAACACAAGATTTATGGAATGGTTAAAAGTGCATGAAAATGGCCAATTTACTCACTCTGAGTTCTCAAAAAGGGTTTCTTCACCCCGGGAAGTTAATTAAATACCATTTGGAGGCATTTAATGTTCGAGCAAAAACGGCTGATTTTCGACAAAAGAGATAACACCCCCCCATTACGTCATGCTTCAGAAATGTGGAAAATGGTCCGTTTTCAAATGTTTTATTTTTGAACGTCAGTTCACATTTGTAGGTGGATCATCAGTGTTAGAGCTAAAATTAGCATGTTTAAAGTGATTTTCATGCTTCCAGGGGCCCAAAACACAAGATTTATGGAATGGTTAAAAGTGCATGAAAATGGCCAATTTACTCACTCTGAGTTCTCAAAAAGGGTTTCATCACCCCGGGAAGTTAATTAAATACCATTTGGAGGCATTTAATGTTAGAGCAAAAACGGCTGATTTTCGACAAAAGAGATAACACCCCCCCATTACGTCATGCTTCAGAAATGTGGAAAATGGTCCGTTTTCAAATGTTTTATTTTTGAACGTCAGTTCACATTTGTAGGTGGATCATCAGTGTTAGAGCTAAAATTAGCATGTTTAAAGTGATTTTCATGCTTCCAGGGGCCCAAAACACAAGATTTATGGAATGGTTAAAAGTGCATGAAAATGGCCAATTTACTCACTCTGAGTTCTCAAAAAGGGTTTCTTCACCCCGGGAAGTTAATTAAATACCATTTGGAGGCATTTAATGTTCGAGCAAAAACGGCTGATTTTCGACAAAAGAGATAACACCCCCCCATTACGTCATGCTTCAGAAATGTGGAAAATGGTCCGTTTTCAAATGTTTTATTTTTGAACGTCAGTTCACATTTGTAGGTGGATCATCAGTGTTAGAGCTAAAATTAGCATGTTTAAAGTGATTTTCATGCTTCCAGGGGCTCGGGAAGTTAATTAAATACCATTTGGAGGCATTTAATGTTCGAGCAAAAACGGCTGATTTTCGACAAAAGAGATAACACCCCCCCATTACGTCATGCTTCAGAAATGTGGAAAATGGTCCGTTTTCAAATGTTTTATTTTTGAACGTCAGTTCACATTTGTAGGTGGATCATCAGTGTTAGAGCTAAAATTAGCATGTTTAAAGTGATTTTCATGCTTCCAGGGGCCCAAAACACAAGATTTATGGAATGGTTAAAAGTGCATGAAAATGGCCAATTTACTCACTCTGAGTTCTCAAAAAGGGTTTCTTCACCCCGGGAAGTTAATTAAATACCATTTGGAGGCATTTAATGTTCGAGCAAAAACGGCTGATTTTCGACAAAAGAGATAACACCCCCCCATTACGTCATGCTTCAGAAATGTGGAAAATGGTCCGTTTTCAAATGTTTTATTTTTGAACGTCAGTTCACATTTGTAGGTGGATCATCAGTGTTAGAGCTAAAATTAGCATGTTTAAAGTGATTTTCATGCTTCCAGGGGCTCGGGAAGTGAAATAAATACCATTTGGAGGCATTTAATGTTCGAGCAAAAACGGCTCATTTTCGACAAAAGAGATAACACCCCCCCATTACGTCATGCTTCAGAAATGTGGAAAATGGTCCGTTTTCAAATGTTTTATTTTTGAACGTCAGTTCACATTTGTAGGTGGATCATCAGTGTTAGAGCTAAAATTAGCATGTTTAAAGTGATTTTCATGCTTCCAGGGGCTCGGGAAGTTAATTAAATACCATTTGGAGGCATTTAATGTTCAAGCAAAAACGGCTGATTTTCGACAAAAGAGATAACACCCCCCCATTACGTCATGCTTCAGAAATGTGGAAAATGGTCCGTTTTCAAATGTTTTATTTTTGAACGTCAGTTCACATTTGTAGGTGGATCATCAGTGTTAGAGCTAAAATTAGCATGTTTAAAGTGATTTTCATGCTTCCAGGGGCTCGGGAAGTGAAATAAATACCATTTGGAGGCATTTAATGTTCGAGCAAAAAAGGCTGATTTTCCACAAAAGAGATAACACCCCCCCATTACGTCATGCTTCAGAAATGTGGAAAATGGTCCGTTTTCAAATGTTTTATTTTTGAACGTCAGTTCACATTTGTAGGTGGATCATCAGTGTTAGAGCTAAAATTAGCATGTTTAAAGTGATTTTCATGCTTCCAGGGGCTCGGGAAGTTAATTAAATACCATTTGGGGGCATTTAATGTTAGAGCAAAAACGGCTGATTTTCGACAAAAGAGATAACACCCCCCCATTACGTCATGCTTCAGAAATGTGGAAAATGGTCCGTTTTCAAATGTTTTATTTTTGAACGTCAGTTCACATTTGTAGGTGGATCATCAGTGTTAGAGCTAAAATTAGCATGTTTAAAGTGATTTTCATGCTTCCAGGGGCCCAAAACACAAGATTTATGGAATGGTTAAAAGTGCATGAAAATGGCCAATTTACTCACTCTGAGTTCTCAAAAAGGGTTTCTTCACCCCGGGAAGTTAATTAAATACCATTTGGAGGCATTTAATGTTCGAGCAAAAACGGCTGATTTTCGACAAAAGAGATAACACCCCCCCATTACGTCATGCTTCAGAAATGTGGAAAATGGTCCGTTTTCAAATGTTTTATTTTTGAACGTCAGTTCACATTTGTAGGTGGATCATCAGTGTTAGAGCTAAAATTAGCATGTTTAAAGTGATTTTCATGCTTCCAGGGGCTCGGGAAGTGAAATAAATACCATTTGGAGGCATTTAATGTTCGAGCAAAAACGGCTGATTTTCGACAAAAGAGATAACACCCCCCCATTACGTCATGCTTCAGAAATGTGGAAAATGGTCCGTTTTCAAATGTTTTATTTTTGAACGTCAGTTCACATTTGTAGGTGGATCATCAGTGTTAGAGCTAAAATTAGCATGTTTAAAGTGATTTTCATGCTTCCAGGGGCTCGGGAAGTTAATTAAATACCATTTGGAGGCATTTAATGTTCAAGCAAAAACGGCTGATTTTCGACAAAAGAGATAACACCCCCCCATTACGTCATGCTTCAGAAATGTGGAAAATGGTCCGTTTTCAAATGTTTTATTTTTGAACGTCAGTTCACATTTGTAGGTGGATCATCAGTGTTAGAGCTAAAATTAGCATGTTTAAAGTGATTTTCATGCTTCCAGGGGCTCGGGAAGTGAAATAAATACCATTTGGAGGCATTTAATGTTCGAGCAAAAAAGGCTGATTTTCCACAAAAGAGATAACACCCCCCCATTACGTCATGCTTCAGAAATGTGGAAAATGGTCCGTTTTCAAATGTTTTATTTTTGAACGTCAGTTCACATTTGTAGGTGGATCATCAGTGTTAGAGCTAAAATTAGCATGTTTAAAGTGATTTTCATGCTTCCAGGGGCTCGGGAAGTTAATTAAATACCATTTGGAGGCATTTAATGTTCGAGCAAAAACGGCTGATTTTCGACAAAAGAGATAACACCCCCCCATTACGTCATGCTTCAGAAATGTGGAAAATGGTCCGTTTTCAAATGTTTTATTTTTGAACGGCAGTTCACATTTGTAGGTGGATCATCAGTGTTAGAGCTAAAATTAGCATGTTTAAAGTGATTTTCATGCTTCCAGGGGCTCGGGAAGTGAAATAAATACCATTTGGAGGCATTTAATGTTCGAGCAAAAAAGGCTGATTTTCCACAAAAGAGATAACACCCCCCCATTACGTCATGCTTCAGAAATGTGGAAAATGGTCCGTTTTCAAATGTTTTATTTTTGAACGTCAGTTCACATTTGTAGGTGGATCATCAGTGTTAGAGCTAAAATTAGCATGTTTAAAGTGATTTTCATGCTTCCAGGGGCTCGGGAAGTGAAATAAATACCATTTGGAGGCATTTAATGTTCGAGCAAAAACGGCTGATTTTCCACAAAAGAGATAACACCCCCCATTACGTCATGCTTCAGAAATGTGGAAAATGGTCCGTTTTCAAATGTTTTATTTTTGAACGTCAGTTCACATTTGTAGGTGGATCATCAGTGTTAGAGCTAAAATTAGCATGTTTAAAGTGATTTTCATGCTTCCAGGGGCTCGGGAAGTTAATTAAATACCATTTGGAGGCATTTAATGTTCGAGCAAAAACGGCTGATTTTCGACAAAAGAGATAACACCCCCCCATTACGTCATGCTTCAGAAATGTGGAAAATGGTCCGTTTTCAAATGTTTTATTTTTGAACGTCAGTTCACATTTGTAGGTGGATCATCAGTGTTAGAGCTAAAATTAGCATGTTTAAAGTGATTTTCATGCTTCTTGGGGCCCAAAACACAAGATTTATGGAATGGTTAAAAGTGCATGAAAATGGCCAATTTACTCACTCTGAGTTCTCAAAAAGGGTTTCTTCACCCCGGGAAGTTAATTAAATACCATTTGGAGGCATTTAATGTTAGAGCAAAAATGGCTGATTTTCGACAAAAGAGATAACACCCCCCCATTACGCCATGCTTCAGAAATGTGGAAAATGGTCCGTTTTCAAATGTTTTATTTTTGAACGTCAGTTCACATTTGTAGGTGGATCATCAGTGTTAGAGCTAAAATTAGCATGTTTAAAGTGATTTTCATGCTTCCAGGGGCCCAAAACACAAGATTTATGGAATGGTTAAAAGTGCATGAAAATGGCCAATTTACTCACTCTGAGTTCTCAAAAGGGTTTCTTCACCCCGGGAAGTTAATTAAATACCATTTGGAGGCATTTAATGTTAGAGCAAAAACGGCTGATTTTCGACAAAAGAGATAACACCCCCCCATTACGTCATGCTTCAGAAATGTGGAAAATGGTCCGTTTTCAAATGTTTTATTTTTGAACGTCAGTTCACATTTGTAGGTGGATCATCAGTGTTAGAGCTAAAATTAGCATGTTTAAAGTGATTTTCATGCTTCCAGGGGCTCGGGAAGTTAATTAAATACCATTTGGAGGCATTTAATGTTCGAGCAAAAACGGCTGATTTTCGACAAAAGAGATAACACCCCCCCATTACGTCATGCTTCAGAAATGTGGAAAATGGTCCGTTTTCAAATGTTTTATTTTTGAACGTCAGTTCACATTTGTAGGTGGATCATCAGTGTTAGAGCTAAAATTAGCATGTTTAAAGTGATTTTCATGCTTCCAGGGGCTCGGGAAGTTAATTAAATACCATTTGGAGGCATTTAATGTTCGAGCAAAAACGGCTGATTTTCGACAAAAGAGATAACACCCCCCCATTACGTCATGCTTCAGAAATGTGGAAAATGGTCCGTTTTCAAATGTTTTATTTTTGAACGTCAGTTCACATTTGTAGGTGGATCATCAGTGTTAGAGCTAAAATTAGCATGTTTAAAGTGATTTTCATGCTTCCAGGGGCTCGGGAAGTGAAATAAATACCATTTGGAGGCATTTAATGTTCGAGCAAAAACGGCTGATTTTCGACAAAAGAGATAACACCCCCCCATTACGTCATGCTTCAGAAATGTGGAAAATGGCCCGTTTTCAAATGTTTTATTTTTGAACGTCAGTTCACATTTGTAGGTGGATCATCAGTGTTAGAGCTAAAATTAGCATGTCTAAAGTGATTTTCATGCTTCCAAGGGCTCGGGAAGTGAAATAAATACCATTTGGAGGCATTTAATGTTCGAGCAAAAACGGCTGATTTTCGACAAAAGAGATAACACCCCCCCATTACGTCATGCTTCAGAAATGTGGAAAATGGCCCGTTTTCAAATGTTTTATTTTTGAACGTCAGTTCACATTTGTAGGTGGATCATCAGTGTTAGAGCTAAAATTAGCATGTTTAAAGTGATTTTCATGCTTCCAGGGGCTCAGGAAGTGAAATAAATACCATTTGGAGGCATTTAATGTTCGAGCAAAAACGGCTGATTTTCGACAAAAGAGATAACACCCCCCCATTACGTCATGCTTCAGAAATGTGGAAAATGGTCCGTTTTCAAATGTTTCATTTTTGAACGTCAGTTCACATTTGTAGGTGGATCATCAGTGTTAGAGCTAAAATTAGCATGTTTAAAGTGATTTTCATGCTTCCAGGGGCCCAAAACACAAGATTTATGGAATGGTTAAAAGTGCATGAAAATGGCCAATTTACTCACTCTGAGTTCTCAAAAAGGGTTTCTTCACCCCGGGAAGTTAATTAAATACCATTTGGAGGCATTTAATGTTCGAGCAAAAACGGCTGATTTTCGACAAAAGAGATAACACCCCCCCATTACGTCATGCTTCAGAAATGTGGAAAATGGTCCGTTTTCAAATGTTTTATTTTTGAACGTCAGTTCACATCTGTAGGTGGATCATCAGTGTTAGAGCTAAAATTAGCATGTTTAAAGTGATTTTCATGCTTCCAGGGGCTCAGGAAGTTCATTAAATACCATTTGGAGGCATTTAATGTTCGAGCAAAAACGGCTGATTTTCGACAAAAGAGATAACACCCCCCCATTACGTCATGCTTCAGAAATGTGGAAAATGGTCCGTTTTCAAATGTTTTATTTTTGAACGTCAGTTCACATTTGTAGGTGGATCATCAGTGTTAGAGCTAAAATTAGCATGTTTAAAGTGATTTTCATGCTTCCAGGGGCTCAGGAAGTTAATTAAATACCATTTGGAGGCATTTAATGTTCGAGCAAAAACGGCTGATTTTCGACAAAAGAGATAACACCCCCCCATTACGTCATGCTTCAGAAATGTGGAAAATGGTCCGTTTTCAAATGTTTCATTTTTGAACGTCAGTTCACATTTGTAGGTGGATCATCAGTGTTAGAGCTAAAATTAGCATGTTTAAAGTGATTTTCATGCTTCCAGGGGCCCAAAACACAAGATTTATGGAATGGTTAAAAGTGCATGAAAATGGCCAATTTACTCACTCTGAGTTCTCAAAAAGGGTTTCTTCACCCCGGGAAGTTAATTAAATACCATTTGGAGGCATTTAATGTTAGAGCAAAAACGGCTGATTTTCGACAAAAGAGATAACACCCCCCCATTACGTCATGCTTCAGAAATGTGGAAAATGGTCCGTTTTCAAATGTTTTATTTTTGAACGTCAGTTCACATTTGTAGGTGGATCATCAGTGTTAGAGCTAAAATTAGCATGTTTAAAGTGATTTTCATGCTTCCAGGGGCCCAAAACACAAGATTTATGGAATGGTTAAAAGTGCATGAAAATGGCCAATTTACTCACTCTGAGTTCTCAAAAAGGGTTTCTTCACCCCGGGAAGTTAATTAAATACCATTTGGAGGCATTTAATGTTAGAGCAAAAACGGCTGATTTTCGACAAAAGAGATAACACCCCCCCATTACGTCATGCTTCAGAAATGTGGAAAATGGTCCGTTTTCAAATGTTTTATTTTTGAACGTCAGTTCACATTTGTAGGTGGATCATCAGTGTTAGAGCTAAAATTAGCATGTTTAAAGTGATTTTCATGCTTCCAGGGGCCCAAAACACAAGATTTATGGAATGGTTAAAAGTGCATGAAAATGGCCAATTTACTCACTCTGAGTTCTCAAAAAGGGTTTCTTCACCCCGGGAAGTTAATTAAATACCATTTGGAGGCATTTAATGTTCGAGCAAAAACGGCTGATTTTCGACAAAAGAGATAACACCCCCCCATTACGTCATGCTTCAGAAATGTGGAAAATGGTCCGTTTTCAAATGTTTTATTTTTGAACGTCAGTTCACATCTGTAGGTGGATCATCAGTGTTAGAGCTAAAATTAGCATGTTTAAAGTGATTTTCATGCTTCCAGGGGCTCAGGAAGTTCATTAAATACCATTTGGAGGCATTTAATGTTCGAGCAAAAACGGCTGATTTTCGACAAAAGAGATAACACCCCCCCATTACGTCATGCTTCAGAAATGTGGAAAATGGTCCGTTTTCAAATGTTTTATTTTTGAACGTCAGTTCACATTTGTAGGTGGATCATCAGTGTTAGAGCTAAAATTAGCATGTTTAAAGTGATTTTCATGCTTCCAGGGGCTCGGGAAGTGAAATAAATACCATTTGGAGGCATTTAATGTTCGAGCAAAAACGGCTGATTTTCCACAAAAGAGATAACACCCCCCATTACGTCATGCTTCAGAAATGTGGAAAATGGTCCGTTTTCAAATGTTTTATTTTTGAACGTCAGTTCACATTTGTAGGTGGATCATCAGTGTTAGAGCTAAAATTAGCATGTTTAAAGTGATTTTCATGCTTCCAGGGGCCCAAAACACAAGATTTATGGAATGGTTAAAAGTGCATGAAAATGGCCAATTTAGTCACTCTGAGTTCTCAAAAAGGGTTTCTTCACCCCGGGAAGTTAATTAAATACCATTTGGAGGCATTTAATGTTAGAGCAAAAACGGCTGATTTTCGACAAAAGAGATAACACCCCCCCATTACGTCATGCTTCAGAAATGTGGAAAATGGTCCGTTTTCAAATGTTTTATTTTTGAACGTCAGTTCACATTTGTAGGTGGATCATCAGTGTTAGAGCTAAAATTAGCATGTTTAAAGTGATTTTCATGCTTCCAGGGGCCCAAAACACAAGATTTATGGAATGGTTAAAAGTGCATGAAAATGGCCAATTTACTCACTCTGAGTTCTCAAAAAGGGTTTCTTCACCCCGGGAAGTTAATTAAATACCATTTGGAGGCATTTAATGTTCGAGCAAAAACGGCTGATTTTCGACAAAAGAGATAACACCCCCCCATTACGTCATGCTTCAGAAATGTGGAAAATGGTCCGTTTTCAAATGTTTTATTTTTGAACGTCAGTTCACATCTGTAGGTGGATCATCAGTGTTAGAGCTAAAATTAGCATGTTTAAAGTGATTTTCATGCTTCCAGGGGCTCAGGAAGTTCATTAAATACCATTTGGAGGCATTTAATGTTCGAGCAAAAACGGCTGATTTTCGACAAAAGAGATAACACCCCCCCATTACGTCATGCTTCAGAAATGTGGAAAATGGTCCGTTTTCAAATGTTTTATTTTTGAACGTCAGTTCACATTTGTAGGTGGATCATCAGTGTTAGAGCTAAAATTAGCATGTTTAAAGTGATTTTCATGCTTCCAGGGGCTCAGGAAGTTAATTAAATACCATTTGGAGGCATTTAATGTTCGAGCAAAAACGGCTGATTTTCGACAAAAGAGATAACACCCCCCCATTACGTCATGCTTCAGAAATGTGGAAAATGGTCCGTTTTCAAATGTTTCATTTTTGAACGTCAGTTCACATTTGTAGGTGGATCATCAGTGTTAGAGCTAAAATTAGCATGTTTAAAGTGATTTTCATGCTTCCAGGGGCCCAAAACACAAGATTTATGGAATGGTTAAAAGTGCATGAAAATGGCCAATTTACTCACTCTGAGTTCTCAAAAAGGGTTTCTTCACCCCGGGAAGTTAATTAAATACCATTTGGAGGCATTTAATGTTAGAGCAAAAACGGCTGATTTTCGACAAAAGAGATAACACCCCCCCATTACGTCATGCTTCAGAAATGTGGAAAATGGTCCGTTTTCAAATGTTTTATTTTTGAACGTCAGTTCACATTTGTAGGTGGATCATCAGTGTTAGAGCTAAAATTAGCATGTTTAAAGTGATTTTCATGCTTCCAGGGGCCCAAAACACAAGATTTATGGAATGGTTAAAAGTGCATGAAAATGGCCAATTTACTCACTCTGAGTTCTCAAAAAGGGTTTCTTCACCCCGGGAAGTTAATTAAATACCATTTGGAGGCATTTAATGTTCGAGCAAAAACGGCTGATTTTCGTCAAAAGAGATAACACCCCCCCATTACGTCATGCTTCAGAAATGTGGAAAATGGTCTGTTTTCAAATGTTTTATTTTTGAACGTCAGTTCACATTTGTAGGTGGATCATCAGTGTTAGAGCTAAAATTAGCATGTTTAAAGTGATTTTCATGCTTCCAGGGGCTCGGGAAGTTAATTAAATACCATTTGGAGGCATTTAATGTTCGAGCAAAAGCGGCTGATTTTCGACAAAAGAGATAACACCCCCCCATTACGTCATGCTTCAGAAATGTGGAAAATGGTCCGTTTTCAAATTTTTTATTTTTGAACGTCAGTTCACATTTGTAGGTGGATCATCAGTGTTAGAGCTAAAATTAGCATGTTTAAAGTGATTTTCATGCTTCGAGGGGCTCGGGAAGTGAAATAAATACCATTTGGAGGCATTTAATGTTCGAGCAAAAACGGCTGATTTTCGACAAAAGAGATAACACCCCCCCATTACGTCATGCTTCAGAAATGTGGAAAATGGTCCGTTTTCAAATGTTTTATTTTTGAACGTCAGTTCACATTTGTAGGTGGATCATCAGTGTTAGAGCTAAAATTAGCATGTTTAAAGTGATTTTCATGCTTCCAGGGGCTCGGGAAGTGAAATAAATACCATTTGGAGGCATTTAATGTTCGAGCAAAAACGGCTGATTTTCGACAAAAGAGATAACACCCCCCCATTACGTCATGCTTCAGAAATGTGGAAAATGGTCCGTTTTCAAATGTTTTATTTTTGAACGTCAGTTCACATTTGTAGGTGGATCATCAGTGTTACAGCTAAAATTAGCATGTTTAAAGTGATTTTCATGCTTCCAGGGGCCCAAAACACAAGATTTATGGAATGGTTAAAAGTGCATGAAAATGGCCAATTTACTCACTCTGAGTTCTCAACAAGGGTTTCTTCACCCCGGGAAGTTAATTAAATACCATTTGGAGGCATTTAATGTTCGAGCAAAACCGGCTGATTTTCGACAAAAGAGATAACACCCCCCCATTACGTCATGCTTCAGAAATGTGGAAAATGGTCCGTTTTCAAATGTTTTATTTTTGAACGTCAGTTCACATTTGTAGGTGGATCATCAGTGTTAGAGCTAAAATTAGCATGTTTAAAGTGATTTTCATGCTTCCAGGGGCTCGGGAAGTGAAATAAATACCATTTGGAGGCATTTAATGTTCGAGCAAAAAAGGCTGATTTTCCACAAAAGAGATAACACCCCCCCATTACGTCATGCTTCAGAAATGTGGAAAATGGTCCGTTTTCAAATGTTTTATTTTTGAACGTCAGTTCACATTTGTAGGTGGATCATCAGTGTTAGAGCTAAAATTAGCATGTTTAAAGTGATTTTCATGCTTCCAGGGGCTCGGGAAGTGAAATAAATACCATTTGGAGGCATTTAATGTTCGAGCAAAAACGGCTGATTTTCCACAAAAGAGATAACACCCCCCCATTACGTCATGCTTCAGAAATGTGGAAAATGGTCCGTTTTCAAATGTTTTATTTTTGAACGTCAGTTCACATTTGTAGGTGGATCATCAGTGTTAGAGCTAAAATTAGCATGTTTAAAGTGATTTTCATGCTTCCAGGGGCTCGGGAAGTTAATTAAATACCATTTGGAGGCATTTAATGTTCGAGCAAAAACGGCTGATTTTCGACAAAAGAGATAACACCCCCCCATTACGTCATGCTTCAGAAATGTGGAAAATGGTCCGTTTTCAAATGTTTTATTTTTGAACGTCAGTTCACATTTGTAGGTGGATCATCAGTGTTAGAGCTAAAATTAGCATGTTTAAAGTGATTTTCATGCTTCTTGGGGCCCAAAACACAAGATTTATGGAATGGTTAAAAGTGCATGAAAATGGCCAATTTACTCACTCTGAGTTCTCAAAAAGGGTTTCTTCACCCCGGGAAGTTAATTAAATACCATTTGGAGGCATTTAATGTTAGAGCAAAAACGGCTGATTTTCGACAAAAGATATAACACCCCCCCATTACGTCATGCTTCAGAAATGTGGAAAATGGTCCGTTTTCAAATGTTTTATTTTTGAACGTCAGTTCACATTTGTAGGTGGATCATCAGTGTTAGAGCTAAAATTAGCATGTTTAAAGTGATTTTCATGCTTCCAGGGGCCCAAAACACAAGATTTATGGAATGGTTAAAAGTGCATGAAAATGGCCAATTTACTCACTCTGAGTTCTCAAAAAGGGTTTCTTCACCCCGGGAAGTTAATTAAATACCATTTGGAGGCATTTAATGTTAGAGCAAAAACGGCTGATTTTCGACAAAAGAGATAACACCCCTCCATCACGTCATGCTTCAGAAATGTGGAAAATGGTCCGTATTCAAATGTTTTATTTTTGAACGTCAGTTCACATTTGTAGGTGGATCATCAGTGTTAGAGCTAAAATTAGCATGTTTAAAGTGATTTTCATGCTTCCAGGGGCTCGGGAAGTTAATTAAATACCATTTGGAGGCATTTAATGTTCGAGCAAAAACGGCTGATTTTCGACAAAAGAGATAACACCCCCCCATTACGTCATGCTTCAGAAATGTGGGAAATGGTCCGTTTTCAAATGTTTTATTTTTGAACGTCAGTTCACATTTGTAGGTGGATCATCAGTGTTAGAGCTAAAATTAGCATGTTTAAAGTGATTTTCATGCTTCCAGGGGCTCGGGAAGTTAATTAAATACCATTTGGAGGCATTTAATGTTCGAGCAAAAACGGCTGATTTTCGACAAAAGAGATAACACCCCCCCCATTACGTCATGCTTCAGAAATGTGGAAAATGGTCCGTTTTCAATTGTTTTATTTTTGAACGTCAGTTCACATTTGTAGGTGGATCATCAGTGTTAGAGCTAAAATTAGCATGTTTAAAGTGATTTTCATGCTTCCAGGGGCTCGGGAAGTTAATTAAATACCATTTGGAGGCATTTAATGTTAGAGCAAAAACGGCTGATTTTCGACAAAAGAGATAACACCCCCCCATTACGCCATGCTTCAGAAATGTGGAAAATGGTCCGTTTTCAAATGTTTTATTTTTGAACGTCAGTTCACATTTGTAGGTGGATCATCAGTGTTAGAGCTAAAATTAGCATGTTTAAAGTGATTTTCATGCTTCCAGCGGCCCAAAACACAAGATTTATGGAATGGTTAAAAGTGCATGAAAATGGCCAATTTACTCACTCTGAGTTCTCAAAAAGGGTTTCTTCACCCCGGGAAGTTAATTAAATACCATTTGGAGGATTTTAATGTTCGAGCAAAAACGGCTGATTTTCGACGAAAGAGCTAACACCCCCCCATTACGTCATGCTTTAGAAATGTGGAAAATGGTCCGTTTTCAAATGTTTTATTTTTGAACGTCAGTTCACATTTGTAGGTGGATCATCAGTGTTAGAGCTAAAATTAGCATGTTTAAAGTGATTTTCATGCTTCCAGGGGCTCGGGAAGTGAAATAAATACCATTTGGAGGCATTTAATGTTCGAGCAAAAACGGCTGATTTTCGACAAAAGAGATAACACCCCCCCATTACGTCATGCTTCAGAAATGTGGAAAATGGTCCGTTTTCAAATGTTTTATTTTTGAACGTCAGTTCACATTTGTAGGTGGATCATCAGTGTTAGAGCTAAAATTAGCATGTTTAAAGTGATTTTCATGCTTCCAGGGGCTCGGGAAGTTAATTAAATACCATTTGGAGGCATTTAATGTTCGAGCAAAAACGGCTGATTTTCGACAAAAGAGATAACACCCCCCCATTACGTCATGCTTCAGAAATGTGGGAAATGGTCCGTTTTCAAATGTTTTATTTTTGAACGTCAGTTCACATTTGTAGGTGGATCATCAGTGTTAGAGCTAAAATTAGCATGTTTAAAGTGATTTTCATGCTTCCAGGGGCTCGGGAAGTTAATTAAATACCATTTGGAGGCATTTAATGTTCGAGCAAAAACGGCTGATTTTCGACAAAAGAGATAACACCCCCCCATTACGTCATGCTTCAGAAATGTGGAAAATGGTCCGTTTTCAATTGTTTTATTTTTGAACGTCAGTTCACATTTGTAGGTGGATCATCAGTGTTAGAGCTAAAATTAGCATGTTTAAAGTGATTTTCATGCTTCCAGGGGCTCGGGAAGTTAATTAAATACCATTTGGAGGCATTTAATGTTAGAGCAAAAACGGCTGATTTTCGACAAAAGAGATAACACCCCCCCATTACGCCATGCTTCAGAAATGTGGAAAATGGTCCGTTTTCAAATGTTTTATTTTTGAACGTCAGTTCACATTTGTAGGTGGATCATCAGTGTTAGAGCTAAAATTAGCATGTTTAAAGTGATTTTCATGCTTCCAGCGGCCCAAAACACAAGATTTATGGAATGGTTAAAAGTGCATGAAAATGGCCAATTTACTCACTCTGAGTTCTCAAAAAGGGTTTCTTCACCCCGGGAAGTTAATTAAATACCATTTGGAGGATTTTAATGTTCGAGCAAAAACGGCTGATTTTCGACGAAAGAGCTAACACCCCCCCATTACGTCATGCTTTAGAAATGTGGAAAATGGTCCGTTTTCAAATGTTTTATTTTTGAACGTCAGTTCACATTTGTAGGTGGATCATCAGTGTTAGAGCTAAAATTAGCATGTTTAAAGTGATTTTCATGCTTCCAGGGGCTCGGGAAGTGAAATAAATACCATTTGGAGGCATTTAATGTTCGAGCAAAAACGGCTGATTTTCGACAAAAGAGATAACACCCCCCCATTACGTCATGCTTCAGAAATGTGGAAAATGGTCCGTTTTCAAATGTTTTATTTTTGAACGTCAGTTCACATTTGTAGGTGGATCATCAGTGTTAGAGCTAAAATTAGCATGTTTAAAGTGATTTTCATGCTTCCAGGGGCTCGGGAAGTTAATTAAATACCATTTGGAGGCATTTAATGTTCGAGCAAAAACGGCTGATTTTCGACAAAAGAGATAACACCCCCCATTACGTCATGCTTCAGAAATGTGGAAAATGGTCCGTTTTCAAATGTTTTATTTTTGAACGTCAGTTCACATTTGTAGGTGGATCATAAGTGTTAGAGCTAAAATTAGCATGTTTAAAGTGATTTTCATGCTTCCAGGGGCTCGGGAAGTGAAATAAATACCATTTGGAGGCATTTAATGTTCGAGCAAAAACGGCTGATTTTCGACAAAAGAGATAACACCCCCCCATTACGTCATGCTTCAGAAATGTGGAAAATGGTCCGTTTTCAAATGTTTCATTTTTGAACGTCAGTTCACATTTGTAGGTGGATCATCAGTGTTAGAGCTAAAATTAGCATGTTTAAAGTGATTTTCATGCTTCCAGGGGCCCAAAACACAAGATTTATGGAATGGTTAAAAGTGCATGAAAATGGCCAATTTACTCACTCTGAGTTCTCAAAAAGGGTTTCTTCACCCCGGGAAGTTAATTAAATACCATTTGGAGGCATTTAATGTTAGAGCAAAAACGGCTGATTTTCGACAAAAGAGATAACACCCCCCCATTACGTCATGCTTCAGAAATGTGGAAAATGGTCCGTTTTCAAATGTTTTATTTTTGAACGTCAGTTCACATTTGTAGGTGGATCATCAGTGTTAGAGCTAAAATTAGCATGTTTAAAGTGATTTTCATGCTTCCAGGGGCCCAAAACACAAGATTTATGGAATGGTTAAAAGTGCATGAAAATGGCCAATTTACTCACTCTGAGTTCTCAAAAAGGGTTTCTTCACCCCGGGAAGTTAATTAAATACCATTTGGAGGCATTTAATGTTCGAGCAAAAACGGCTGATTTTCGACAAAAGAGATAACACCCCCCCATTACGTCATGCTTCAGAAATGTGGAAAATGGTCCGTTTTCAAATGTTTTATTTTTGAACGTCAGTTCACATTTGTAGGTGGATCATCAGTGTTAGAGCTAAAATTAGCATGTTTAAAGTGATTTTCATGCTTCCAGGGGCCCAAAACACAAGATTTATGGAATGGTTAAAAGTGCATGAAAATGGCCAATTTACTCACTCTGAGTTCTCAAAAAGGGTTTCATCACCCCGGGAAGTTAATTAAATACCATTTGGAGGCATTTAATGTTAGAGCAAAAACGGCTGATTTTCGACAAAAGAGATAACACCCCCCCATTACGTCATGCTTCAGAAATGTGGAAAATGGTCCGTTTTCAAATGTTTTATTTTTGAACGTCAGTTCACATTTGTAGGTGGATCATCAGTGTTAGAGCTAAAATTAGCATGTTTAAAGTGATTTTCATGCTTCCAGGGGCCCAAAACACAAGATTTATGGAATGGTTAAAAGTGCATGAAAATGGCCAATTTACTCACTCTGAGTTCTCAAAAAGGGTTTCTTCACCCCGGGAAGTTAATTAAATACCATTTGGAGGCATTTAATGTTCGAGCAAAAACGGCTGATTTTCGACAAAAGAGATAACACCCCCCCATTACGTCATGCTTCAGAAATGTGGAAAATGGTCCGTTTTCAAATGTTTTATTTTTGAACGTCAGTTCACATTTGTAGGTGGATCATCAGTGTTAGAGCTAAAATTAGCATGTTTAAAGTGATTTTCATGCTTCCAGGGGCTCGGGAAGTTAATTAAATACCATTTGGAGGCATTTAATGTTCGAGCAAAAACGGCTGATTTTCGACAAAAGAGATAACACCCCCCCATTACGTCATGCTTCAGAAATGTGGAAAATGGTCCGTTTTCAAATGTTTTATTTTTGAACGTCAGTTCACATTTGTAGGTGGATCATCAGTGTTAGAGCTAAAATTAGCATGTTTAAAGTGATTTTCATGCTTCCAGGGGCTCGGGAAGTGAAATAAATACCATTTGGAGGCATTTAATGTTCGAGCAAAAACGGCTGATTTTCGACAAAAGATATAACACCCCCCCATTACGTCATGCTTCAGAAATGTGGAAAATGGTCCGTTTTCAAATGTTTTATTTTTGAACGTCAGTTCACATTTGTAGGTGGATCATCAGTGTTAGAGCTAAAATTAGCATGTTTAAAGTGATTTTCATGCTTCCAGGGGCTCGGGAAGTGAAATAAATACCATTTGGAGGCATTTAATGTTCGAGCAAAAACGGCTGATTTTCGACAAAAGAGATAACACCCCCCCATTACGTCATGCTTCAGAAATGTGGAAAATGGTCAGTTTTCAAATGTTTCATTTTTGAACGTCAGTTCACATTTGTAGGTGGATCATCAGTGTTAGAGCTAAAATTAGCATGTTTAAAGTGATTTTCATGCTTCCAGGGGCCCAAAACACAAGATTTATGGAATGGTTAAAAGTGCATGAAAATGGCCAATTTACTCACTCTGAGTTCTCAAAAAGGGTTTCTTCACCCCGGGAAGTTAATTAAATACCATTTGGGGGCATTTAATGTTAGAGCAAAAACGGCTGATTTTCGACAAAAGAGATAACACCCCCCCATTACGTCATGCTTCAGAAATGTGGAAAATGGTCCGTTTTCAAATGTTTTATTTTTGAACGTCAGTTCACATTTGTAGGTGGATCATCAGTGTTAGAGCTAAAGTTAGCATGTTTAAAGTGATTTTCATGCTTCCAGGGGCCCAAAACACAAGATTTATGGAATGGTTAAAAGTGCATGAAAATGGCCAATTTACTCACTCTGAGTTCTCAAAAAGGGTTTCTTCACCCCGGGAAGTTAATTAAATACCATTTGGAGGCATTTAATGTTCGAGCAAAAACGGCTGATTTTCGACAAAAGAGATAACACCCCCCCATTACGTCATGCTTCAGAAATGTGGAAAATGGTCCGTTTTCAAATGTTTTATTTTTGAACGTCAGTTCACATTTGTAGGTGGATCATCAGTGTTAGAGCTAAAATTAGCATGTTTAAAGTGATTTTCATGCTTCCAGGGGCTCGGGAAGTGAAATAAATACCATTTGGAGGCATTTAATGTTCGAGCAAAAACGGCTGATTTTCGACAAAAGAGATAACACCCCCCCATTACGTCATGCTTCAGAAATGTGGAAAATGGTCCGTTTTCAAATGTTTTATTTTTGAACGTCAGTTCACATTTGTAGGTGGATCATCAGTGTTAGAGCTAAAATTAGCATGTTTAAAGTGATTTTCATGCTTCCAGGGGCTCGGGAAGTTAATTAAATACCATTTGGAGGCATTTAATGTTCAAGCAAAAACGGCTGATTTTCGACAAAAGAGATAACAACCCCCATTACGTCATGCTTCAGAAATGTGGAAAATGGTCCGTTTTCAAATGTTTTATTTTTGAACGTCAGTTCACATTTGTAGGTGGATCATCAGTGTTAGAGCTAAAATTAGCATGTTTAAAGTGATTTTCATGCTTCCAGGGGCTCGGGAAGTGAAATAAATACCATTTGGAGGCATTTAATGTTCGAGCAAAAAAGGCTGATTTTCCACAAAAGAGATAACACCCCCCCATTACGTCATGCTTCAGAAATGTGGAAAATGGTCCGTTTTCAAATGTTTTATTTTTGAACGTCAGTTCACATTTGTAGGTGGATCATCAGTGTTAGAGCTAAAATTAGCATGTTTAAAGTGATTTTCATGCTTCCAGGGGCTCGGGAAGTTAATTAAATACCATTTGGAGGCATTTAATGTTCGAGCAAAAACGGCTGATTTTCGACAAAAGAGATAACACCCCCCCATTACGTCATGCTTCAGAAATGTGGAAAATGGTCCGTTTTCAAATGTTTTATTTTTGAACGTCAGTTCACATTTGTAGGTGGATCATCAGTGTTAGAGCTAAAATTAGCATGTTTAAAGTGATTTTCATGCTTCCAGGGGCTCGGGAAGTTAATTAAATACCATTTGGAGGCATTTAATGTTAGAGCAAAAACGGCTGATTTTCGACAAAAGAGATAACACCCCCCCATTACGCCATGCTTCAGAAATGTGGAAAATGGTCCGTTTTCAAATGTTTTATTTTTGAACGTCAGTTCACATTTGTAGGTGGATCATCAGTGTTAGAGCTAAAATTAGCATGTTTAAAGTGATTTTCATGCTTCCAGCGGCCCAAAACACAAGATTTATGGAATGGTTAAAAGTGCATGAAAATGGCCAATTTACTCACTCTGAGTTCTCAAAAAGGGTTTCTTCACCCCGGGAAGTTAATTAAATACCATTTGGAGGATTTTAATGTTCGAGCAAAAACGGCTGATTTTCGACGAAAGAGCTAACACCCCCCCATTACGTCATGCTTTAGAAATGTGGAAAATGGTCCGTTTTCAAATGTTTTATTTTTGAACGTCAGTTCACATTTGTAGGTGGATCATCAGTGTTAGAGCTAAAATTAGCATGTTTAAAGTGATTTTCATGCTTCCAGGGGCTCGGGAAGTGAAATAAATACCATTTGGAGGCATTTAATGTTCGAGCAAAAACGGCTGATTTTCGACAAAAGAGATAACACCCCCCCATTACGTCATGCTTCAGAAATGTGGAAAATGGTCCGTTTTCAAATGTTTTATTTTTGAACGTCAGTTCACATTTGTAGGTGGATCATCAGTGTTAGAGCTAAAATTAGCATGTTTAAAGTGATTTTCATGCTTCCAGGGGCTCGGGAAGTTAATTAAATACCATTTGGAGGCATTTAATGTTCGAGCAAAAACGGCTGATTTTCGACAAAAGAGATAACACCCCCCATTACGTCATGCTTCAGAAATGTGGAAAATGGTCCGTTTTCAAATGTTTTATTTTTGAACGTCAGTTCACATTTGTAGGTGGATCATAAGTGTTAGAGCTAAAATTAGCATGTTTAAAGTGATTTTCATGCTTCCAGGGGCTCGGGAAGTGAAATAAATACCATTTGGAGGCATTTAATGTTCGAGCAAAAACGGCTGATTTTCGACAAAAGAGATAACACCCCCCCATTACGTCATGCTTCAGAAATGTGGAAAATGGTCCGTTTTCAAATGTTTCATTTTTGAACGTCAGTTCACATTTGTAGGTGGATCATCAGTGTTAGAGCTAAAATTAGCATGTTTAAAGTGATTTTCATGCTTCCAGGGGCCCAAAACACAAGATTTATGGAATGGTTAAAAGTGCATGAAAATGGCCAATTTACTCACTCTGAGTTCTCAAAAAGGGTTTCTTCACCCCGGGAAGTTAATTAAATACCATTTGGAGGCATTTAATGTTAGAGCAAAAACGGCTGATTTTCGACAAAAGAGATAACACCCCCCCATTACGTCATGCTTCAGAAATGTGGAAAATGGTCCGTTTTCAAATGTTTTATTTTTGAACGTCAGTTCACATTTGTAGGTGGATCATCAGTGTTAGAGCTAAAATTAGCATGTTTAAAGTGATTTTCATGCTTCCAGGGGCCCAAAACACAAGATTTATGGAATGGTTAAAAGTGCATGAAAATGGCCAATTTACTCACTCTGAGTTCTCAAAAAGGGTTTCTTCACCCCGGGAAGTTAATTAAATACCATTTGGAGGCATTTAATGTTCGAGCAAAAACGGCTGATTTTCGACAAAAGAGATAACACCCCCCCATTACGTCATGCTTCAGAAATGTGGAAAATGGTCCGTTTTCAAATGTTTTATTTTTGAACGTCAGTTCACATTTGTAGGTGGATCATCAGTGTTAGAGCTAAAATTAGCATGTTTAAAGTGATTTTCATGCTTCCAGGGGCCCAAAACACAAGATTTATGGAATGGTTAAAAGTGCATGAAAATGGCCAATTTACTCACTCTGAGTTCTCAAAAAGGGTTTCATCACCCCGGGAAGTTAATTAAATACCATTTGGAGGCATTTAATGTTAGAGCAAAAACGGCTGATTTTCGACAAAAGAGATAACACCCCCCCATTACGTCATGCTTCAGAAATGTGGAAAATGGTCCGTTTTCAAATGTTTTATTTTTGAACGTCAGTTCACATTTGTAGGTGGATCATCAGTGTTAGAGCTAAAATTAGCATGTTTAAAGTGATTTTCATGCTTCCAGGGGCCCAAAACACAAGATTTATGGAATGGTTAAAAGTGCATGAAAATGGCCAATTTACTCACTCTGAGTTCTCAAAAAGGGTTTCTTCACCCCGGGAAGTTAATTAAATACCATTTGGAGGCATTTAATGTTCGAGCAAAAACGGCTGATTTTCGACAAAAGAGATAACACCCCCCCATTACGTCATGCTTCAGAAATGTGGAAAATGGTCCGTTTTCAAATGTTTTATTTTTGAACGTCAGTTCACATTTGTAGGTGGATCATCAGTGTTAGAGCTAAAATTAGCATGTTTAAAGTGATTTTCATGCTTCCAGGGGCTCGGGAAGTTAATTAAATACCATTTGGAGGCATTTAATGTTCGAGCAAAAACGGCTGATTTTCGACAAAAGAGATAACACCCCCCCATTACGTCATGCTTCAGAAATGTGGAAAATGGTCCGTTTTCAAATGTTTTATTTTTGAACGTCAGTTCACATTTGTAGGTGGATCATCAGTGTTAGAGCTAAAATTAGCATGTTTAAAGTGATTTTCATGCTTCCAGGGGCTCGGGAAGTGAAATAAATACCATTTGGAGGCATTTAATGTTCGAGCAAAAACGGCTGATTTTCGACAAAAGATATAACACCCCCCCATTACGTCATGCTTCAGAAATGTGGAAAATGGTCCGTTTTCAAATGTTTTATTTTTGAACGTCAGTTCACATTTGTAGGTGGATCATCAGTGTTAGAGCTAAAATTAGCATGTTTAAAGTGATTTTCATGCTTCCAGGGGCTCGGGAAGTGAAATAAATACCATTTGGAGGCATTTAATGTTCGAGCAAAAACGGCTGATTTTCGACAAAAGAGATAACACCCCCCCATTACGTCATGCTTCAGAAATGTGGAAAATGGTCAGTTTTCAAATGTTTCATTTTTGAACGTCAGTTCACATTTGTAGGTGGATCATCAGTGTTAGAGCTAAAATTAGCATGTTTAAAGTGATTTTCATGCTTCCAGGGGCCCAAAACACAAGATTTATGGAATGGTTAAAAGTGCATGAAAATGGCCAATTTACTCACTCTGAGTTCTCAAAAAGGGTTTCTTCACCCCGGGAAGTTAATTAAATACCATTTGGGGGCATTTAATGTTAGAGCAAAAACGGCTGATTTTCGACAAAAGAGATAACACCCCCCCATTACGTCATGCTTCAGAAATGTGGAAAATGGTCCGTTTTCAAATGTTTTATTTTTGAACGTCAGTTCACATTTGTAGGTGGATCATCAGTGTTAGAGCTAAAGTTAGCATGTTTAAAGTGATTTTCATGCTTCCAGGGGCCCAAAACACAAGATTTATGGAATGGTTAAAAGTGCATGAAAATGGCCAATTTACTCACTCTGAGTTCTCAAAAAGGGTTTCTTCACCCCGGGAAGTTAATTAAATACCATTTGGAGGCATTTAATGTTCGAGCAAAAACGGCTGATTTTCGACAAAAGAGATAACACCCCCCCATTACGTCATGCTTCAGAAATGTGGAAAATGGTCCGTTTTCAAATGTTTTATTTTTGAACGTCAGTTCACATTTGTAGGTGGATCATCAGTGTTAGAGCTAAAATTAGCATGTTTAAAGTGATTTTCATGCTTCCAGGGGCTCGGGAAGTGAAATAAATACCATTTGGAGGCATTTAATGTTCGAGCAAAAACGGCTGATTTTCGACAAAAGAGATAACACCCCCCCATTACGTCATGCTTCAGAAATGTGGAAAATGGTCCGTTTTCAAATGTTTTATTTTTGAACGTCAGTTCACATTTGTAGGTGGATCATCAGTGTTAGAGCTAAAATTAGCATGTTTAAAGTGATTTTCATGCTTCCAGGGGCTCGGGAAGTTAATTAAATACCATTTGGAGGCATTTAATGTTCAAGCAAAAACGGCTGATTTTCGACAAAAGAGATAACAACCCCCATTACGTCATGCTTCAGAAATGTGGAAAATGGTCCGTTTTCAAATGTTTTATTTTTGAACGTCAGTTCACATTTGTAGGTGGATCATCAGTGTTAGAGCTAAAATTAGCATGTTTAAAGTGATTTTCATGCTTCCAGGGGCTCGGGAAGTGAAATAAATACCATTTGGAGGCATTTAATGTTCGAGCAAAAAAGGCTGATTTTCCACAAAAGAGATAACACCCCCCCATTACGTCATGCTTCAGAAATGTGGAAAATGGTCCGTTTTCAAATGTTTTATTTTTGAACGTCAGTTCACATTTGTAGGTGGATCATCAGTGTTAGAGCTAAAATTAGCATGTTTAAAGTGATTTTCATGCTTCCAGGGGCTCGGGAAGTTAATTAAATACCATTTGGAGGCATTTAATGTTCGAGCAAAAACGGCTGATTTTCGACAAAAGAGATAACACCCCCCCATTACGTCATGCTTCAGAAATGTGGAAAATGGTCCGTTTTCAAATGTTTTATTTTTGAACGGCAGTTCACATTTGTAGGTGGATCATCAGTGTTAGAGCTAAAATTAGCATGTTTAAAGTGATTTTCATGCTTCCAGGGGCTCGGGAAGTGAAATAAATACCATTTGGAGGCATTTAATGTTCGAGCAAAAAAGGCTGATTTTCCACAAAAGAGATAACACCCCCCCATTACGTCATGCTTCAGAAATGTGGAAAATGGTCCGTTTTCAAATGTTTTATTTTTGAACGTCAGTTCACATTTGTAGGTGGATCCTCAGTGTTAGAGCTCATGCTTCCAGGGGCCCAAAACACAAGATTTATGGAATGGTTAAAAGTGCATGAAAATGGCCAATTTACTCACTCTGAGTTCTCAAAAAGGGTTTCTTCACCCCGGGAAGTTAATTAAATACCATTTGGAGGATTTTAATGTTCGAGCAAAAACGGCTGATTTTCGACGAAAGAGCTAACACCCCCCCATTACGTCATGCTTTAGAAATGTGGAAAATGGTCCGTTTTCAAATGTTTTATTTTTGAACGTCAGTTCACATTTGTAGGTGGATCATCAGTGTTAGAGCTAAAATTAGCATGTTTAAAGTGATTTTCATGCTTCCAGGGGCTCGGGAAGTGAAATAAATACCATTTGGAGGCATTTAATGTTCGAGCAAAAACGGCTGATTTTCGACAAAAGAGATAACACCCCCCCATTACGTCATGCTTCAGAAATGTGGAAAATGGTCCGTTTTCAAATGTTTTATTTTTGAACGTCAGTTCACATTTGTAGGTGGATCATCAGTGTTAGAGCTAAAATTAGCATGTTTAAAGTGATTTTCATGCTTCCAGGGGCTCGGGAAGTTAATTAAATACCATTTGGAGGCATTTAATGTTCGAGCAAAAACGGCTGATTTTCGACAAAAGAGATAACACCCCCCATTACGTCATGCTTCAGAAATGTGGAAAATGGTCCGTTTTCAAATGTTTTATTTTTGAACGTCAGTTCACATTTGTAGGTGGATCATAAGTGTTAGAGCTAAAATTAGCATGTTTAAAGTGATTTTCATGCTTCCAGGGGCTCGGGAAGTGAAATAAATACCATTTGGAGGCATTTAATGTTCGAGCAAAAACGGCTGATTTTCGACAAAAGAGATAACACCCCCCCATTACGTCATGCTTCAGAAATGTGGAAAATGGTCCGTTTTCAAATGTTTCATTTTTGAACGTCAGTTCACATTTGTAGGTGGATCATCAGTGTTAGAGCTAAAATTAGCATGTTTAAAGTGATTTTCATGCTTCCAGGGGCCCAAAACACAAGATTTATGGAATGGTTAAAAGTGCATGAAAATGGCCAATTTACTCACTCTGAGTTCTCAAAAAGGGTTTCTTCACCCCGGGAAGTTAATTAAATACCATTTGGAGGCATTTAATGTTAGAGCAAAAACGGCTGATTTTCGACAAAAGAGATAACACCCCCCCATTACGTCATGCTTCAGAAATGTGGAAAATGGTCCGTTTTCAAATGTTTTATTTTTGAACGTCAGTTCACATTTGTAGGTGGATCATCAGTGTTAGAGCTGAAATTAGCATGTTTAAAGTGATTTTCATGCTTCCAGGGGCCCAAAACACAAGATTTATGGAATGGTTAAAAGTGCATGAAAATGGCCAATTTACTCACTCTGAGTTCTCAAAAAGGGTTTCTTCACCCCGGGAAGTTAATTAAATACCATTTGGAGGCATTTAATGTTCGAGCAAAAACGGCTGATTTTCGACAAAAGAGATAACACCCCCCCATTACGTCATGCTTCAGAAATGTGGAAAATGGTCCGTTTTCAAATGTTTTATTTTTGAACGTCAGTTCACATTTGTAGGTGGATCATCAGTGTTAGAGCTAAAATTAGCATGTTTAAAGTGATTTTCATGCTTCCAGGGGCCCAAAACACAAGATTTATGGAATGGTTAAAAGTGCATGAAAATGGCCAATTTACTCACTCTGAGTTCTCAAAAAGGGTTTCTTCACCCCGGGAAGTTAATTAAATACCATTTGGAGGCATTTAATGTTAGAGCAAAAACGGCTGATTTTCGACAAAAGAGATAACACCCCCCCATTACGTCATGCTTCAGAAATGTGGAAAATGGTCCGTTTTCAAATGTTTTATTTTTGAACGTCAGTTCACATTTGTAGGTGGATCATCAGTGTTAGAGCTAAAATTAGCATGTTTAAAGTGATTTTCATGCTTCCAGGGGCCCAAAACACAAGATTTATGGAATGGTTAAAAGTGCATGAAAATGGCCAATTTACTCACTCTGAGTTCTCAAAAAGGGTTTCTTCACCCCGGGAAGTTAATTAAATACCATTTGGAGGCATTTAATGTTCGAGCAAAAACGGCTGATTTTCGACAAAAGAGATAACACCCCCCCATTACGTCATGCTTCAGAAATATGGAAAATGGTCCGTTTTCAAATGTTTTATTTTTGAACGTCAGTTCACATTTGTAGGTGGATCATCAGTGTTAGAGCTAAAATTAGCATGTTTAAAGTGATTTTCATGCTTCCAGGGGCTCGGGAAGTTAATTAAATACCATTTGGAGGCATTTAATGTTCGAGCAAAAACGGCTGATTTTCGACAAAAGAGATAACACCCCCCCATTACGTCATGCTTCAGAAATGTGGAAAATGGTCCGTTTTCAAATGTTTTATTTTTGAACGTCAGTTCACATTTGTAGGTGGATCATCAGTGTTAGAGCTAAAATTAGCATGTTTAAAGTGATTTTCATGCTTCCAGGGGCTCGGGAAGTGAAATAAATACCATTTGGAGGCATTTAATGGTCGAGCAAAAACGGCTGATTTTCGACAAAAGATATAACACCCCCCCATTACGTCATGCTTCAGAAATGTGGAAAATGGTCCGTTTTCAAATGTTTTATTTTTGAACGTCAGTTCACATTTGTAGGTGGATCATCAGTGTTAGAGCTAAAATTAGCATGTTTAAAGTGATTTTCATGCTTCCAGGGGCTCGGGAAGTGAAATAAATACCATTTGGAGGCATTTAATGTTCGAGCAAAAACGGCTGATTTTCGACAAAAGAGATAACACCCCCCCATTACGTCATGCTTCAGAAATGTGGAAAATGGTCAGTTTTCAAATGTTTCATTTTTGAACGTCAGTTCACATTTGTAGGTGGATCATCAGTGTTAGAGCTAAAATTAGCATGTTTAAAGTGATTTTCATGCTTCCAGGGGCCCAAAACACAAGATTTATGGAATGGTTAAAAGTGCATGAAAATGGCCAATTTACTCACTCTGAGTTCTCAAAAAGGGTTTCTTCACCCCGGGAAGTTAATTAAATACCATTTGGGGGCATTTAATGTTAGAGCAAAAACGGCTGATTTTCAACAAAAGAGATAACACCCCCCCATTACGTCATGCTTCAGAAATGTGGAAAATGGTCCGTTTTCAAATGTTTTATTTTTGAACGTCAGTTCACATTTGTAGGTGGATCATCAGTGTTAGAGCTAAAATTAGCATGTTTAAAGTGATTTTCATGCTTCCAGGGGCCCAAAACACAAGATTTATGGAATGGTTAAAAGTGCATGAAAATGGCCAATTTACTCACTCTGAGTTCTCAAAAAGGGTTTCTTCACCCCGGGAAGTTAATTAAATACCATTTGGAGGCATTTAATGTTCGAGCAAAAACGGCTGATTTTCGACAAAAGAGATAACACCCCCCCATTACGTCATGCTTCAGAAATGTGGAAAATGGTCCGTTTTCAAATGTTTTATTTTTGAACGTCAGTTCACATTTGTAGGTGGATCATCAGTGTTAGAGCTAAAATTAGCATGTTTAAAGTGATTTTCATGCTTCCAGGGGCTCGGGAAGTGAAATAAATACCATTTGGAGGCATTTAATGTTCGAGCAAAAACGGCTGATTTTCGACAAAAGAGATAACACCCCCCCATTACGTCATGCTTCAGAAATGTGGAAAATGGTCCGTTTTCAAATGTTTTATTTTTGAACGTCAGTTCACATTTGTAGGTGGATCATCAGTGTTAGAGCTAAAATTAGCATGTTTAAAGTGATTTTCATGCTTCCAGGGGCTCGGGAAGTTAATTAAATACCATTTGGAGGCATTTAATGTTCAAGCAAAAACGGCTGATTTTCGACAAAAGAGATAACACCCCCCCATTACGTCATGCTTCAGAAATGTGGAAAATGGTCCGTTTTCAAATGTTTTATTTTTGAACGTCAGTTCACATTTGTAGGTGGATCATCAGTGTTAGAGCTAAAATTAGCATGTTTAAAGTGATTTTCATGCTTCCAGGGGCTCGGGAAGTGAAATAAATACCATTTGGAGGCATTTAATGTTCGAGCAAAAAAGGCTGATTTTCCACAAAAGAGATAACACCCCCCCATTACGTCATGCTTCAGAAATGTGGAAAATGGTCCGTTTTCAAATGTTTTATTTTTGAACGTCAGTTCACATTTGTAGGTGGATCATCAGTGTTAGAGCTAAAATTAGCATGTTTAAAGTGATTTTCATGCTTCCAGGGGCTCGGGAAGTTAATTAAATACCATTTGGAGGCATTTAATGTTCGAGCAAAAACGGCTGATTTTCGACAAAAGAGATAACACCCCCCCATTACGTCATGCTTCAGAAATGTGGAAAATGGTCCGTTTTCAAATGTTTTATTTTTGAACGGCAGTTCACATTTGTAGGTGGATCATCAGTGTTAGAGCTAAAATTAGCATGTTTAAAGTGATTTTCATGCTTCCAGGGGCTCGGGAAGTGAAATAAATACCATTTGGAGGCATTTAATGTTCGAGCAAAAAAGGCTGATTTTCCACAAAAGAGATAACACCCCCCCATTACGTCATGCTTCAGAAATGTGGAAAATGGTCCGTTTTCAAATGTTTTATTTTTGAACGTCAGTTCACATTTGTAGGTGGATCATCAGTGTTAGAGCTAAAATTAGCATGTTTAAAGTGATTTTCATGCTTCCAGGGGCTCGGGAAGTGAAATAAATACCATTTGGAGGCATTTAATGTTCGAGCAAAAACGGCTGATTTTCCACAAAAGAGATAACACCCCCCATTACGTCATGCTTCAGAAATGTGGAAAATGGTCCGTTTTCAAATGTTTTATTTTTGAACGTCAGTTCACATTTGTAGGTGGATCATCAGTGTTAGAGCTAAAATTAGCATGTTTAAAGTGATTTTCATGCTTCCAGGGGCTCGGGAAGTTAATTAAATACCATTTGGAGGCATTTAATGTTCGAGCAAAAACGGCTGATTTTCGACAAAAGAGATAACACCCCCCAATTACGTCATGCTTCAGAAATGTGGAAAATGGTCCGTTTTCAAATGTTTTATTTTTGAACGTCAGTTCACATTTGTAGGTGGATCATCAGTGTTAGAGCTAAAATTAGCATGTTTAAAGTGATTTTCATGCTTCTTGGGGCCCAAAACACAAGATTTATGGAATGGTTAAAAGTGCATGAAAATGGCCAATTTACTCACTCTGAGTTCTCAAAAAGGGTTTCTTCACCCCGGGAAGTTAATTAAATACCATTTGGAGGCATTTAATGTTAGAGCAAAAATGGCTGATTTTCGACAAAAGAGATAACACCCCCCCATTACGCCATGCTTCAGAAATGTGGAAAATGGTCCGTTTTCAAATGTTTTATTTTTGAACGTCAGTTCACATTTGTAGGTGGATCATCAGTGTTAGAGCTAAAATTAGCATGTTTAAAGTGATTTTCATGCTTCCAGGGGCCCAAAACACAAGATTTATGGAATGGTTAAAAGTGCATGAAAATGGCCAATTTACTCACTCTGAGTTCTCAAAAGGGTTTCTTCACCCCGGGAAGTTAATTAAATACCATTTGGAGGCATTTAATGTTAGAGCAAAAACGGCTGATTTTCGACAAAAGAGATAACACCCCCCCATTACGTCATGCTTCAGAAATGTGGAAAATGGTCCGTTTTCAAATGTTTTATTTTTGAACGTCAGTTCACATTTGTAGGTGGATCATCAGTGTTAGAGCTAAAATTAGCATGTTTAAAGTGATTTTCATGCTTCCAGGGGCTCGGGAAGTTAATTAAATACCATTTGGAGGCATTTAATGTTCGAGCAAAAACGGCTGATTTTCGACAAAAGAGATAACACCCCCCCATTACGTCATGCTTCAGAAATGTGGAAAATGGTCCGTTTTCAAATGTTTTATTTTTGAACGTCAGTTCACATTTGTAGGTGGATCATCAGTGTTAGAGCTAAAATTAGCATGTTTAAAGTGATTTTCATGCTTCCAGGGGCTCGGGAAGTTAATTAAATACCATTTGGAGGCATTTAATGTTCGAGCAAAAACGGCTGATTTTCGACAAAAGAGATAACACCCCCCCATTACGTCATGCTTCAGAAATGTGGAAAATGGTCCGTTTTCAAATGTTTTATTTTTGAACGTCAGTTCACATTTGTAGGTGGATCATCAGTGTTAGAGCTAAAATTAGCATGTTTAAAGTGATTTTCATGCTTCCAGGGGCTCGGGAAGTGAAATAAATACCATTTGGAGGCATTTAATGTTCGAGCAAAAACGGCTGATTTTCGACAAAAGAGATAACACCCCCCCATTACGTCATGCTTCAGAAATGTGGAAAATGGCCCGTTTTCAAATGTTTTATTTTTGAACGTCAGTTCACATTTGTAGGTGGATCATCAGTGTTAGAGCTAAAATTAGCATGTCTAAAGTGATTTTCATGCTTCCAAGGGCTCGGGAAGTGAAATAAATACCATTTGGAGGCATTTAATGTTCGAGCAAAAACGGCTGATTTTCGACAAAAGAGATAACACCCCCCCATTACGTCATGCTTCAGAAATGTGGAAAATGGCCCGTTTTCAAATGTTTTATTTTTGAACGTCAGTTCACATTTGTAGGTGGATCATCAGTGTTAGAGCTAAAATTAGCATGTTTAAAGTGATTTTCATGCTTCCAGGGGCTCAGGAAGTGAAATAAATACCATTTGGAGGCATTTAATGTTCGAGCAAAAACGGCTGATTTTCGACAAAAGAGATAACACCCCCCCATTACGTCATGCTTCAGAAATGTGGAAAATGGTCCGTTTTCAAATGTTTCATTTTTGAACGTCAGTTCACATTTGTAGGTGGATCATCAGTGTTAGAGCTAAAATTAGCATGTTTAAAGTGATTTTCATGCTTCCAGGGGCCCAAAACACAAGATTTATGGAATGGTTAAAAGTGCATGAAAATGGCCAATTTACTCACTCTGAGTTCTCAAAAAGGGTTTCTTCACCCCGGGAAGTTAATTAAATACCATTTGGAGGCATTTAATGTTAGAGCAAAAACGGCTGATTTTCGACAAAAGAGATAACACCCCCCCATTACGTCATGCTTCAGAAATGTGGAAAATGGTCCGTTTTCAAATGTTTTATTTTTGAACGTCAGTTCACATTTGTAGGTGGATCATCAGTGTTAGAGCTAAAATTAGCATGTTTAAAGTGATTTTCATGCTTCCAGGGGCTCGGGAAGTGAAATAAATACCATTTGGAGGCATTTAATGTTCGAGCAAAAACGGCTGATTTTCGACAAAAGAGATAACACCCCCCCATTACGTCATGCTTCAGAAATGTGGAAAATGGTCCGTTTTCAAATGTTTTATTTTTGAACGTCAGTTCACATTTGTAGGTGGATCATCAGTGTTAGAGCTAAAATTAGCATGTTTAAAGTGATTTTCATGCTTCCAGGGGCTCGGGAAGTTAATTAAATACCATTTGGAGGCATTTAATGTTCGAGCAAAAACGGCTGATTTTCGACAAAAGAGATAACACCCCCCATTACGTCATGCTTCAGAAATGTGGAAAATGGTCCGTTTTCAAATGTTTTATTTTTGAACGTCAGTTCACATTTGTAGGTGGATCATAAGTGTTAGAGCTAAAATTAGCATGTTTAAAGTGATTTTCATGCTTCCAGGGGCTCGGGAAGTGAAATAAATACCATTTGGAGGCATTTAATGTTCGAGCAAAAACGGCTGATTTTCGACAAAAGAGATAACACCCCCCCATTACGTCATGCTTCAGAAATGTGGAAAATGGTCCGTTTTCAAATGTTTCATTTTTGAACGTCAGTTCACATTTGTAGGTGGATCATCAGTGTTAGAGCTAAAATTAGCATGTTTAAAGTGATTTTCATGCTTCCAGGGGCCCAAAACACAAGATTTATGGAATGGTTAAAAGTGCATGAAAATGGCCAATTTACTCACTCTGAGTTCTCAAAAAGGGTTTCTTCACCCCGGGAAGTTAATTAAATACCATTTGGAGGCATTTAATGTTAGAGCAAAAACGGCTGATTTTCGACAAAAGAGATAACACCCCCCCATTACGTCATGCTTCAGAAATGTGGAAAATGGTCCGTTTTCAAATGTTTTATTTTTGAACGTCAGTTCACATTTGTAGGTGGATCATCAGTGTTAGAGCTAAAATTAGCATGTTTAAAGTGATTTTCATGCTTCCAGGGGCCCAAAACACAAGATTTATGGAATGGTTAAAAGTGCATGAAAATGGCCAATTTACTCACTCTGAGTTCTCAAAAAGGGTTTCTTCACCCCGGGAAGTTAATTAAATACCATTTGGAGGCATTTAATGTTCGAGCAAAAACGGCTGATTTTCGACAAAAGAGATAACACCCCCCCATTACGTCATGCTTCAGAAATGTGGAAAATGGTCCGTTTTCAAATGTTTTATTTTTGAACGTCAGTTCACATTTGTAGGTGGATCATCAGTGTTAGAGCTAAAATTAGCATGTTTAAAGTGATTTTCATGCTTCCAGGGGCCCAAAACACAAGATTTATGGAATGGTTAAAAGTGCATGAAAATGGCCAATTTACTCACTCTGAGTTCTCAAAAAGGGTTTCATCACCCCGGGAAGTTAATTAAATACCATTTGGAGGCATTTAATGTTAGAGCAAAAACGGCTGATTTTCGACAAAAGAGATAACACCCCCCCATTACGTCATGCTTCAGAAATGTGGAAAATGGTCCGTTTTCAAATGTTTTATTTTTGAACGTCAGTTCACATTTGTAGGTGGATCATCAGTGTTAGAGCTAAAATTAGCATGTTTAAAGTGATTTTCATGCTTCCAGGGGCCCAAAACACAAGATTTATGGAATGGTTAAAAGTGCATGAAAATGGCCAATTTACTCACTCTGAGTTCTCAAAAAGGGTTTCTTCACCCCGGGAAGTTAATTAAATACCATTTGGAGGCATTTAATGTTCGAGCAAAAACGGCTGATTTTCGACAAAAGAGATAACACCCCCCCATTACGTCATGCTTCAGAAATGTGGAAAATGGTCCGTTTTCAAATGTTTTATTTTTGAACGTCAGTTCACATTTGTAGGTGGATCATCAGTGTTAGAGCTAAAATTAGCATGTTTAAAGTGATTTTCATGCTTCCAGGGGCTCGGGAAGTTAATTAAATACCATTTGGAGGCATTTAATGTTCGAGCAAAAACGGCTGATTTTCGACAAAAGAGATAACACCCCCCCATTACGTCATGCTTCAGAAATGTGGAAAATGGTCCGTTTTCAAATGTTTTATTTTTGAACGTCAGTTCACATTTGTAGGTGGATCATCAGTGTTAGAGCTAAAATTAGCATGTTTAAAGTGATTTTCATGCTTCCAGGGGCTCGGGAAGTGAAATAAATACCATTTGGAGGCATTTAATGTTCGAGCAAAAACGGCTGATTTTCGACAAAAGATATAACACCCCCCCATTACGTCATGCTTCAGAAATGTGGAAAATGGTCCGTTTTCAAATGTTTTATTTTTGAACGTCAGTTCACATTTGTAGGTGGATCATCAGTGTTAGAGCTAAAATTAGCATGTTTAAAGTGATTTTCATGCTTCCAGGGGCTCGGGAAGTGAAATAAATACCATTTGGAGGCATTTAATGTTCGAGCAAAAACGGCTGATTTTCGACAAAAGAGATAACACCCCCCCATTACGTCATGCTTCAGAAATGTGGAAAATGGTCAGTTTTCAAATGTTTCATTTTTGAACGTCAGTTCACATTTGTAGGTGGATCATCAGTGTTAGAGCTAAAATTAGCATGTTTAAAGTGATTTTCATGCTTCCAGGGGCCCAAAACACAAGATTTATGGAATGGTTAAAAGTGCATGAAAATGGCCAATTTACTCACTCTGAGTTCTCAAAAAGGGTTTCTTCACCCCGGGAAGTTAATTAAATACCATTTGGGGGCATTTAATGTTAGAGCAAAAACGGCTGATTTTCGACAAAAGAGATAACACCCCCCCATTACGTCATGCTTCAGAAATGTGGAAAATGGTCCGTTTTCAAATGTTTTATTTTTGAACGTCAGTTCACATTTGTAGGTGGATCATCAGTGTTAGAGCTAAAATTAGCATGTTTAAAGTGATTTTCATGCTTCCAGGGGCCCAAAACACAAGATTTATGGAATGGTTAAAAGTGCATGAAAATGGCCAATTTACTCACTCTGAGTTCTCAAAAAGGGTTTCTTCACCCCGGGAAGTTAATTAAATACCATTTGGAGGCATTTAATGTTCGAGCAAAAACGGCTGATTTTCGACAAAAGAGATAACACCCCCCCATTACGTCATGCTTCAGAAATGTGGAAAATGGTCCGTTTTCAAATGTTTTATTTTTGAACGTCAGTTCACATTTGTAGGTGGATCATCAGTGTTAGAGCTAAAATTAGCATGTTTAAAGTGATTTTCATGCTTCCAGGGGCTCGGGAAGTGAAATAAATACCATTTGGAGGCATTTAATGTTCGAGCAAAAACGGCTGATTTTCGACAAAAGAGATAACACCCCCCCATTACGTCATGCTTCAGAAATGTGGAAAATGGTCCGTTTTCAAATGTTTTATTTTTGAACGTCAGTTCACATTTGTAGGTGGATCATCAGTGTTAGAGCTAAAATTAGCATGTTTAAAGTGATTTTCATGCTTCCAGGGGCTCGGGAAGTTAATTAAATACCATTTGGAGGCATTTAATGTTCAAGCAAAAACGGCTGATTTTCGACAAAAGAGATAACAACCCCCATTACGTCATGCTTCAGAAATGTGGAAAATGGTCCGTTTTCAAATGTTTTATTTTTGAACGTCAGTTCACATTTGTAGGTGGATCATCAGTGTTAGAGCTAAAATTAGCATGTTTAAAGTGATTTTCATGCTTCCAGGGGCTCGGGAAGTGAAATAAATACCATTTGGAGGCATTTAATGTTCGAGCAAAAAAGGCTGATTTTCCACAAAAGAGATAACACCCCCCCATTACGTCATGCTTCAGAAATGTGGAAAATGGTCCGTTTTCAAATGTTTTATTTTTGAACGTCAGTTCACATTTGTAGGTGGATCATCAGTGTTAGAGCTAAAATTAGCATGTTTAAAGTGATTTTCATGCTTCCAGGGGCTCGGGAAGTTAATTAAATACCATTTGGAGGCATTTAATGTTCGAGCAAAAACGGCTGATTTTCGACAAAAGAGATAACACCCCCCCATTACGTCATGCTTCAGAAATGTGGAAAATGGTCCGTTTTCAAATGTTTTATTTTTGAACGGCAGTTCACATTTGTAGGTGGATCATAAGTGTTAGAGCTAAAATTAGCATGTTTAAAGTGATTTTCATGCTTCCAGGGGCTCGGGAAGTGAAATAAATACCATTTGGAGGCATTTAATGTTCGAGCAAAAAAGGCTGATTTTCCACAAAAGAGATAACACCCCCCCATTACGTCATGCTTCAGAAATGTGGAAAATGGTCCGTTTTCAAATGTTTTATTTTTGAACGTCAGTTCACATTTGTAGGTGGATCCTCAGTGTTAGAGCTAAAATTAGCATGTTTAAAGTGATTTTCATGCTTCCAGGGGCCCAAAACACAAGATTTATGGAATGGTTAAAAGTGCATGAAAATGGCCAATTTACTCACTCTGAGTTCTCAAAAAGGGTTTCTTCACCCCGGGAAGTTAATTAAATACCATTTGGAGGATTTTAATGTTCGAGCAAAAACGGCTGATTTTCGACGAAAGAGCTAACACCCCCCCATTACGTCATGCTTTAGAAATGTGGAAAATGGTCCGTTTTCAAATGTTTTATTTTTGAACGTCAGTTCACATTTGTAGGTGGATCATCAGTGTTAGAGCTAAAATTAGCATGTTTAAAGTGATTTTCATGCTTCCAGGGGCTCGGGAAGTGAAATAAATACCATTTGGAGGCATTTAATGTTCGAGCAAAAACGGCTGATTTTCGACAAAAGAGATAACACCCCCCCATTACGTCATGCTTCAGAAATGTGGAAAATGGTCCGTTTTCAAATGTTTTATTTTTGAACGTCAGTTCACATTTGTAGGTGGATCATCAGTGTTAGAG
>NW_028245541.1:0-2000 GCF_964263255.1 Lissotriton vulgaris
CATCCTCCCCCTTGTTGGCCGTTTTCCCGCCAACTTCATCCCCCTCTCCCTGACTGGGACACGCCCACTTCGAGGCCACGCCTCTTGCATTGCTCCCTCCCTACAAATATGTGCATGTTCCGGAAGCGCAGCGGACAAGCACAGCGGGAGCGACGAATGCGCGCCGAAGGCGCGCATAGGGCAAGCTCGTCTGTGCTCGTCCGTGCCGAGACCGGGCCAAGGGCCAGAACCTCTGATCAATCTCCGCGACAGGCTCCCCACATCTACCCCAAATCCATATTGATGGCACTGCGCACGCCTAACACTGACTGCGCTCAATATAATCCACACTTATGTTCAGATACCACAAAATTTACATGTCCTCATTGCAACGTGAAGCTACAGATAACGAATGAAAAAATCAAAACACATGCTGTCACTGCATCTATGTCTTCCGACATCACCGCTGCACTAATCAAGGCACAATCCCTTATCAAGCACCGGCAAGAAATACACGATCTTATTATCAACAACAACCTTGATTGTCTCTTTCTCACGGAGACATGGACGGATGGAGCATCCGATCCTGACATGGCAGTTGCGACCCCCCCAGCCTATAACGCCTATCGCCTAGATAGAGTGGGGCAGCGCGGAGGAGGACTAGCCATCATCGCCCGCGACCACATAACGGTCAGAATATCTCACATCCACTCCACCTCCTGCGAAGCCCTTCATTTCGATCTTAAACTCACCCCATCGTTTCATTTTAAAGGCATCCTCCTATATCGACCACCAGGCTCTCGCACCAACTTTCTAGCAAATCTGGGTGCAATACTAGAAGCTCCAGCGCTGGAAGACTCATTTACATTATTGGGCGACTTGAACTTCCATCTTGAGAATGCAGCTGACAAAGATACCCATTCCTTGATATCAGACATGCACACTATGAGTCTTCGGCAACTGGTAACCACCCCCACCCATATAGCCGGTCACACGCGAGATGGCATTTTTACTAATATGCAAGGCGTTAATATAATAGATACCTTACCAATGCCATGGACCGACCACTTCGCCATTTTAATAAAAATATCAGTCACATTAAATAGACTCAGACCCCACTCTGTATCGAAACCACAAACCATTAAAGTTTGGAAGGACATCGATCACGCTGAGCTAACGAGCCTACTTGAAAAAACTCGTCCTGACTCAAAATTTGATCCAAACTTGGCCACACAACAATTTCAGGAGTGGATAGGTACCACCACCCACTCCTTAGCCCCAACTAAAAAATTCTCTAGAAATAGAGCAACGCCACCAGCCCTATGGTTTACAGTGGAGCTCCGTATTAAGAGGCAATTCTGTAGAAACAGGGAGAGACATTGGCGCAGATCCTACAGCGCTGAAAGCAAGACCAGCTATAAGGAAGCACTCGGACAATACAAAGCCCTTATAGTCGAGACAAAAAAATCCTATTTCACTGAACAAATCTTTTGTGATTCTCTGGCTGATTTCTTTTTCACAAAGGTGAATGATATATATCAAGCATTCTCCACAAAAACAGTAATCAGCCCCCCCACATCTAACAACGGGACTAACAATATCGAACTTTCTCAGTTCTTAGACCTTGGAGAAACACAAATCAAGGAAATAACGGCCACAATCAAATCGGGCTCAGCATTAGATCCTTGTCCTCTAAAAGTCATTCGTCCGATCATGGACTATCTCTCCCCTGACATTGTATCAATCTGCAACACAATGTTCAGAACTGGGATATACCCAGACTCCCTTAAAAACACCTTGGTCAACCCCCTACTTAAGAAAGCTAATCTGGACAAGGACCAACCAAAAAACTACCGCCCCATAGCCAGTCTCCCCTTTTTAGCCAAGGTAGTGGAAAAGGCTATGAACTCATACCTCTCAGAGTTCATAGAAAAACATCAACTACTGGATAACACCCAATTTGGTTTCCGCAAGTTCCACGGAACCGAAACTGCCTTAATAAAAGCTACAGAGGACATAAG